>NC_036860.1:78658141-78674800 GCF_002910315.2 Salvelinus sp. IW2-2015
AGAGGCAGAGAGACATGATATGAAGGAGAGAGACATGAAAGGAGAGAGGCAGAGAGACATGATATGAAGGGAGAGAGACATGGAAAGAGAGAGGCAGAGAGACATGATATGAAGGGAGAGAAGACATGGAAAGAGAGAGGCAAGAGACATGATATGAAGGGAGAGCATGGAAAGAGAGAGGCAGAGAGACATGATATGAAGGGAGAGAGACATGGAAAGAGAAGGCAGAGAGACGATGATATGAAGGGAAAGAGAGACACTGGAAAGAGAGGAGGCAAGAGAGACATGATATGAAGGGAAGAGACATGGAAAGAGAGAGGCAGAGAGGACATTGATATGAAGGGAGGACCCGAACCATGGCCGACGAAGAGAGAGGCAGAGAGACATGATATGAAGAGGAGAGAGACATGGAAAGGAGAGAGGCCAGAAAGAACCACTGATCATGAAGGGAGGGTTAGAGAGAGTAGGGGGAGAAGGAATGAGAGTTAATGAAAGATTGACACAGCCTGGGGGAAAGGGTGAGTTCAATAATTGAAGTTAAGTCTGACGCGTCTGCCTTCATGCCCCTGGTCTCTGGTGGTGGCAATCAGACTGTATAACCTCCACCCTGACAGCTCGGCTATTTGCAATAATTGCCACAATTACACTGATATTTGGCTGAGGTAAAATTGACGGGATATTCATTGCTATAGTAATAAATCCATGTTTGATGACATTTTGTGTGAGGAAGAGAAAGGTAGACTGATTGGTTGAATCTGAAACATTAGGGTTTATTTGGAATTAGATACACAGCCTAGGGGTGTGTGAACGTGTATCAGATGATGTTGGTGCATTTCCAGTTTTAAATGTTTCTGTGTTTTTTGAGGTTATTGGATTGGTGCAAATTGTAATAACATGATTGTATTGTTATGTTCGTTTGTTAGTTATTGATGCCAATTAGCTACATGTACACGAGATGAATGAAAGACCAATGGATCACGAGAGTCATTTATTTATTTATGACATTTCATGTGTCTGTGTGTGCATTTTAAAATGTGGCATGCATTGAAGCAGCACAGTCTCTAAATCTATTAGAATGTTTGGATAATGTGATATGTGTTTCATGTGACAGAAAAATGCTCCAGGTGAAAGTTTTTTTTTTTAAAGCTATACCTGTGCCTATTGATGTGGTTCTGGGAGAGAGAGAGAGAGAGAGAGAGAGATAGAGCGAGAGAGAGAGAGAGAGTGAAATAACTTTTGTCCCTACATTTGTGTGTGTTGACCTTACTCTCACCGTCTTTGTTTGACTGTCATCTCTGTCAATACCTTGCTAACTCTCTCTCGCTCTCCCTCTCTCACTGATGTAACCTCGGGCAGAAATATCTAAGTGTGCACAGAACAAGTTCAGACAAAAAAGCAGAGAGAGAATGGTGGGAGGGTTCCAAGGACTGGCAATGACTGACACGAAATGCTGAGAGGGAGGAATGCCATGAGGGAGACACCGGGGAAGAACAGCAAAGAGGGTGAGGATATGAAGAGGTAATAACATCCAAATCTTATTTTAGGGCTGCTCCTGTATGTGTGAGAGAGACTGAGTGTATTTGATGGAGTGTGTGCGGCTGTGTGCATGTGTGTGTTGGGGGAAAACAGTAGCAGTCAGTTACAGAGTGCTATCTATCAACATCCCTTTAGGTCTGACTGTATTGACAGTGGTAAGTACCCCCGTCTTTGAGTGAGTTCTGCATTTTAGCTAGTTCCACTATACACAACTGACCCGTGTAGCAGTTGGAGTTTGAAAAGTTATTTTCATTCTCCCCCTCTTTCTCTGTCTCCTTTTCTGTCCCCATCTCTCCCATCCCAAAACTCTTTCATGAGCAATCTCACAGGGGCAGGGTTGTAACACAAGCCTCCTCTCTTTTGTCTCCATTCTTTTCCTTATCCTTTCATCTTTTTAAACATTCATGGAAAAAAGGTTTTAGTGAGATGGAAAACCACTTACTTGGTAAAGAAAGAGTGTCTGAGAGACGCAGACACAGGGAAAAGGTAAAGCCTTCCTCTGCTCATCTACCAACTTATGGTTTCCTTTTCAACAAGAAACTTCAAGGTGGACTGACTCAGTGGATGCGCTGTTCTCCAAGGTCAAAAGAAGTGCACATAGGCTACATACTTAGCTGGTGCGAAGACCCATCTAGATTAACTGTCTGTCACAATCCATTGTCTTCGCGTAGCCTAGGTTCCAGCTCTCAGCCATGGTTTCATCTTCACCAGTTTGTTGTCGAGTCGGTCAAATGGCCTAAAGACCTACACAGTAGCTAGTATACTAGACATGTGGTCTGGTATATGTCAGCTATCTTCAAACAATCAGAAGTTAGGTGTCCAAAGTCATCCAAACACCTCAAATTCTGATTAGGTACAGTATTTACAGTTAGGTTATGATGTGTTTTATGCACTAGTTAACCTGACTCATACTCATCGCCCCAAAATGTCCCACCTCATCCAATTACCTCAATTCTGATTAGGTACAGTATTATGGGTATGTTATGATGTGTTATATGTACTAGACAGTAGCTCTAGCTGACTGACGAGTATGAACCTTAACCCAGTTTAGCCTCATGATTTCCCAGGGAAAGGACGGCTGAGGTAAAGGTAAAGGTAAAAATGACAGCTTAAATTATTATATTAGATCTATAATAATGTTTTTCTTTATCCCTAATAAACAGCAGTTAGGCTGTTTGGGGCTATACATTTTGTATTGAGAAAACTTGGCATTCGATATCCGTCTCACAGATGTTCTCGTCCTGTTGTTTCTTCTGTGCTTTCTTTCCCCCTCTGTCCTTTACCCTTTCAAAAAACTCGCTCGCCCGTCTTGTCCTCCCTCTCCTCCGCTCCAAAAGCAACCAGAAGCTATTCGCGTTTAGGCTACAGGCGGAGTTTTTGAGAACTGGGAAGAATTTGACAAACTTTGTTGATCCCAACGTAGCCTAAACGGACCGCAGCGCTTCGCTGCCAGTCGTTATAGAGACATCGATTAGTTTACTGTGTATGTCGACTTCAATTTAAATACATTACAGTTCCTTTTCAAGGAATATGAAGAACAACGTCAGGAGGATGAGATCTTGACCGAATCATGCATAGATCTTTCTTTTTTCAAACTTCGCGTTGTCTGTCTTGTTGAAAGCGCGGTTAGGACGGAGCGGTTTTTGAATATTTATTTTTTCTTCGTCGTTTTTTTAAATGATTGCTGTTTAATTGAAACGGACATGGCTACTGATAGAATAAAAAAAAAAATTGTGACGTGGGAAGATCATTTGAATTGATATGAAAACGTAACTTTTTCATTTAAACCAATATTGAGAGTTTTACCACTTAGCCAACTGTCTCGGACCATTGTCTATAACCAATGTGGTGTCAACTGGAAGGACGCGTGGTCCGGATCTCACCTAAACGGTACACATTTACTTGTCGTGTCCTTTTTACAAACTGCAGTTCATGTTATGTTACATTGTTTGCATATGTATTAACACGAGCTATGGACACTTTCGGTTAATACATCTACTGTTGGGTTTGCCACAGCTCATTATTGGATAGCCTAATTTAATTCTCCATCACTGTTTTTTTTTCTTTAACAAGTATTCAGAATGATAATAGGCTACGGATATAACCTAATCCTAATCTGCAGGTGTATGCTAGAGATCACAGAAATTGACAGAGTCTCAGCAAATTATACTAATCTACTGAAATCTTGCCTATAGTCTACTTTGTGGGAGTTTTGGAGATTTAGGTTGTTGCTTACCTCTTGTGTTCAAAGTCATTAATGGCATTAAGTGCATAATGTCCCTGAAATATTAGACTACTTTGATTATGTCCTTTACCAGTAGCGGAGTGCATTAAAGCCACAATCCTGAGTATGTGTTTCAGCCCAACAGCAGACCGTCACTTGGTTTGGTAGGAAGCTGAGATATGGGGTTTAGGAAATGTAACCACTCTCGTATTCATAGTGGGCTTTGAATGCAAGTACTGACAATCTATTGCATGCATGATAGTTTAAAACATTTTGCCGTAATACATTGTTTGTTTCTGAAGTAAATAAGGTCTACAACCTTATATGTTGTGTTGTGATGGAGTAAGAAGACAGTTATACTAAACTGATGAGGAATATACATTATATACAAGAATCAATGGTTATATCATTCATTGAAATAAAAAATAACCAAAGAACAGCAGGAAATCTTCCAGATTATGCTTTTAACTTGCCGTGCAAACGTGGCCCTTTGCATGTAAATAATATAATGTGGACACCTTCAGTTGGTTAAATGCTTAAGGAAAACGTTATAGGTTTTTCATGAGGATTAGGTAAGAACATGGTACCATATGGAATGTTTCCTTCATGGAGGCTCCCTTCTGGTAGACAGCTTCGTTCACACTGCACTGCTGCTCTCCTTTCTTCCTATGATCAGATTGACTGTCATTTATCCTTTGGGTCAGTCGCTGATTAGATTTGACAGGTCCTTGCATATTCATGTTTATGCTGTGTGTGTGTGGTGTGTGTGTCCTAATGAAAAATGTCCATTATTTATAATCCACCTATAATTCACATTTGTGTTTCTACAGGACTATTTTCCTGTTATAGAAAACTGGCTCAAATTAAGATTATGTGTGTGTGTGTGTGTGTGTGTTGTGTGTGTGTGTGTGTGTGTGTGTGTGTGTGTGTGTGTGTGTGTGTTGTGTGTGTGTGTGTGTGTGTGTGTGGTGTGTGTGTGTGTGGTGTGGTGTGTGTGTGTGTGTGTGTGTGGTGTGTGTAGAAGTGTGTGTGTAGAAGTGTGAACTGACAAGCGTACACAGAGCCAAGGCCAGAGAGAGCCCAGGGTAGATACCCAGTTAGACTAAAGCGTGGAATGACACAATCATAGAATCCTAATTAATGGGCTGTTTGCACAGAAGGACAGCTAAGCACTGTTACGTGCTCAAAACTCATGAGCACAAGGCTTTTACTCAGTCTCAGCCCATACAGAGACAGAGAAAAACAAAGACAAACATTAACCTGCTGTAGTGTTTCCTCTGCTCTAGGCACAGCAGGTGTCACAGGRGTGAAGTTGACCTCTGTCACAGTTAGGCTATAAAGAAGTCCACACATTGCACTGACTAATCTGGTCTATGGACGGATGATTTCAGTACACACACAAATGTCCATAAGGTTACGTGTTGACTCCAAAAAGATATGATTATCCCAACTGGTCTGGGCCTTGAAATAATGAATCCTCTCAGATGGACAATGGGCATCCGGCCCATTACACACACATGAAGGGGATTAGTTGTTAACAGGATAATTGCACAGTAGCCACTGCCAGGTGTGGAGCCAGCTTAATGGATTTCTCTTCTCACTGTTTCCTAACAGAGCCTCCCAGACTAATTCTAGCTTCCCAGTCTCATTCCTCTCCATCCTCTCTCTCACTCCTCCTTCTCTGTCATTTCAGACCCACAATACACTGGTACAATGGTACAATGGTAACCATCTAAAAGATAAGTCACACCAACAACCATAAGGCACCTATCCCTAATCACCAGGTTTATTTGTGAGATTTAGGCCTAGCTGTAAATTGTACGTATGACTTTGTTGTAGCAGTGTTACATTGTGTCTGTTTATTTGAAGATACTTTTAAAAATGAGTGTGTTTTTGAACTGTTTGGCAGTTTGGTTTTCTGTAGGAACTTGGGGMAGTGTTTTGGTTTGGGGTTAGAAGGTTTGTTTTGACAGGGTTTGGGGTTTGGATTGTTTGTTTGGATAATGTTTGGATGTTTTGTAAATGATTTGGGAAAGTCTTATGTTTTCTTATAGTTTTGAATCTGTGGTTTTGGGATGTTTTTTCTATAGACCGAGTGTGTTCGTTTGGGGGATTGGGTTGTCTATTAATTTGTGAGATTGTTTGAGATTTGCTGGTTGGGACAGTGTTTGGGTCTTATCCAGACAGCTGAGGAGTGAGGAGGTCCTTGTCTGGCCATGCAGGGAGTGTAAATGGCGCGTGTCATTGTAGCAAATGGAGCATGATGATGAAAAGCTCCTGTGCCACAGAGTACACATCGCTCGCTGATATGGTCTCCAGCGCATGTGTCTGCCTGCCTGTCTGGTGTGTGTTCTCAGAAAACRTTACAACCAGCTCTTCCACTAAACACACACACAGCCTTAAAATGTTTTTTTTTATATACATGATCCCCATATATAAAAATACATGGGGATCATAATGCCACTGATTGAATAATTGACTGTTGTTCACCTCTCTCTGTCTCTGTCTCTATCTCTGTCTGTGTTGTCTGTTGCCACATGGCACAGTGCATGTTCATCTATAATTGACAGTGCTCTTCTGCAGCTCACCATCTGTCTGGGCTGGAACTAACCAGAACCCAGAATGGCACTTCATGACACTTTATATGCATACAGCACACAGCACACCTGTGTTTACGAACTTACGGATGGCCCTGTGCCAGTAAGAGAAAACAGGAAACGAGTCCTTTGATATGATTTACGTATCACCAGGGAACGAGGCCCACAGCATGCAAGCATAAATGCATGGCTGATGTGTCATCTAATGTCCCTGGTTTACTAATCACTACTGCATTGTGTCCCAGGTGTGGTCAGGTGTAGTGCATTTCCTGTCATTTCTCTTTCTCTCACTGTATCTTTCTTTCTCCCTCTCTGTCTTTCTCTCTCACCTCCTATCTACCCCTCTCTCTATCTATCTCTCTCTCCCTCCCCCTACCCCTCTCTCTATCTATCTCTCTCTCCCTCCCCCTTTCTCAGTCTCCCCCTTCCCCTTTCTCAGTCTGTTGTCTGGTCTGGGGACACCTGAAGGTAGCAGTAAACCCACATCACAGACATTCTGAGCATTCTACCTTTTTTAACTCTTTCTAAATGTCCTCCTCCTCTTTTTCACACAACAACAGATAAATAGAAGTGACACATGACTCAGTCTTGGAAGTGGGTTCATCTTTTTCTGGGTGGAGGCCATATGCTCTCCCAGAGGAATCCTCATAATCATGGTTGACTAGTCCTACATGATGTGTGACACTCTCATGATATGCCACATATGTAGCAGGCCTCTTCAGACAAACCGCGAACCAGAGGAAGGCATGTGTTGTTGCTGTACTGATCAGTGTTTCCCTTATATTCCTTTAACAGTGGCGCATAGCCGCTGCTAAATTGTTGGCGCCAAGTTCAGAGTGACAAGTTCAGAGCGACAAGTTATAACAAGTTACATATCTTCCTCAGATTCTCATCAGATCTTCCAAGAAACCTCCCAGGTAACTAGCTAGCTAGTTTGTAATCCTGGAAGTGCATCCAATGCCATAGAGACATAAGACTGAGAGACTCTAGTGCCCAAAATCCAGTTTGAGCATGGCAGCGCCATTGAGGACTTTATCATTTGAGTACATTTGAAGTAGTCAACTGGGTGGGACTTCCTATGGAAGATCACATAATCCATCCAGGTCATCAGGGGGGAGGGGGGGGGGGGGTCAGCCATAACTGCAGGTGACAGTAAATCACCAACCTTGGCTTTATACCTGTTCAAACAACACACTCCAGGGCAGTATGCACTTTTTCAGTTTGTTTACCAACTCAGAAGTAGTAGAAGAAGAAAATATATTTCAAAATGGAGATGGCCTCAATGGCGCTGTCCATGCTCTCACAGACGCCATAATGGACAGATACATGTTGAGTCCTCTAACTATCTCTATGAGCCAACCCTATTAATACAGATGTAGGATCTTAATTTGATTACCCTGTTGCAGGATAACTTGCAGGATAAAAATTCAATTGAGAACCGTCTACAAAAATGTCCATTAATATAATCCACATATAATTTAAATTCCTGTTGCTGCAGGAAATTATAATCAACTTAATAATTTACATTCCTGTTGCTGCAGGATTCTTTTCCTGCTGTGCAAACTGGCTCAAATTAAGATCCTACATATGTAGATGTATGTAATAATTATGATACAGTAACTTTACGCTAGCTAAATATTTTTAGGGTTCATATAGAATTGCTGGTGATGTCATTGAGTCATGAATAAAAGGAAACTTCCTCGATTTTCAGAAGAGTTCTAAAGGAAGAGAACATAATTACATTTTGGAGTAGAAATGTCCTTTCAAAAAAATCCTTAATGTTACACTTTTACATGAAACTGCCAATCCAATGCCATAGTTGACATACTAATATGACATTGAAGCTCAGTCAATAGATTATTATTGTAGTACCATATTATCTTGAAAKGGTATCAAGTTGAATATGATGGTCTGCTTTGCCCTCTGGTGGCAGGTGTGAGTGAGAGGACAGAGGATCAGGGAATTGGTTAAAATCAAATTTTATTGGTCACATACACGTGTTTAGCAGATGTTATTGCGGGTGTAGCGAAATGCTTGTGTATCTAGTGCCAACAGTGCAGTAATATCTTACAAGTAATATCTAACAATTTCACAACAATACAAAACAATACACACAAATCCAAAGTAAAGGAATGGAATTAAGAATATATAAATATTTGGACAAGCAATGTCGGAGCAGCATAGACTAAGATACAGCATAATAGAATAGAATACAGTATATACATATGAGATGAGTAATGCAATATGTAAACATTATTAAAGTGACCAGTGTTCCCTTATTAAAGTGGCCAGGGATTTCAAGTCTATGTATATAGGGCAGCAGCCTCTAAGGTGCTACTGATGGCTACAGTATTTAACAGTCTGATGGCCTTGAGAAAGAAGCTGTTTTTCAGTCTCTCGGTCCCAGCTTTGATGCACCTGTACTGAGCTCGCCTTCTGGATGATAGTTTGCTCCTGGTGATGCGTTGGGCAGACCGCACCACCCTCTGAAGAGCCCTGCGGTTGCGTGCGGTGCAGTTGCCGTACCAGGTGGTGATACAGCCCGACAGGATGCATCTGTAAAAGTTTGTGAGGGTTTTAGGTGTCAAGCCAAATTTCTTCAGCCTCCTGAGGTTGAAGAGGCGCTGTTGCGCCTTCTTCACTACAATGTCTGTGTGGGTGGACCATTTCAGTTTGTCGGTGACGTGTACGCCGAGGAACTTGAAGCTTTCCACCTTCTCCACTGCGGTCCCGTCAATGTGGATAGGGTGGTGCTCCCGCTGCTGTTTCCTAAAGTCCACACTCAGTTTTGTTGACGTTACGTGAGAGGTTATTTTCCTGGCACCACACTCCCAGGGCCCTCACCTCCTCCCTGTAGGTTGTCTCGTCATTGTTGGTAATCAGTCCTACTACTGTTGTGTCATCTGCAAACTTGATGATTGAGTTGGAGGCGTGCGTGGCCACGCAGTCATGTGTGAACATGGAGTATAGGAGGGGGCTGAGCACACACCCTTGTGGGGCCCCTGTGTTGAGGATCAGCGAAGTGGAGGTGTTGTTTCCTACCTTCAAACCTGGGGGCCCTAAGCTTAATGATGAGCTTGGAGGGTACTATGGTGTTGAATGCTGAGCTATAGTCAATGAACAGCATTCTTCCYTAGGTATTCCTCTTGTCCAGATGGGATAGGGCAGTGCGATGGCGATTGCATCATCTGTGGATCTATTGGGGCGGTAAGCAAATTTAAGTGGGTCTAGGGTGTCAGGTAAGGTAGAAGTGATATGATCCTTGACTAGTCTCTCAAAGCACTTCATGATGACAGAAGTGAGTGCTACGGGGCGATAGTCATTTAGTTCAGTTACCTTTGATTTCGTGGGTACAGGAACAATGGTCTTGAAGGAAGTGGGGACAGCAGAATGGGATAGGGAGAGTTTGAATATGTCCGTAAACACTCCAGCCAGCTGGTCTGCACATGCTCTGAGGACGCGGCTTGGGATGCGGTCTGGGCAGGCAGCCTTGCAAGGGTTAACACGCTTAAAAGTCTTACTCAAATTGGGCACGGAGAAGGAGAGCCCACAGTCCTTGGTAGCAGGCCACGTCGGTGGCACTGTGTTATCCTCAAAGCGGGCTAAGAAGGTGTTTAGCTTCTCTGGAAGTACTAGGGAAGCGGTTAAAGGTTTCTCTGGTATCACTCATCAATCATCATTGTGTTCAAAGGAGGTTGTGTAATGTAAACTTTCAGAGAATTGGCCAAGTGCTAGGATTTTCTGGAGCTTTTGAGAAGAAAAACTGTTCTTCAAGTATTTCTGGTTTCACTTTTTTTATGTTTCCAAGTCTAAGTTCAGCATCTGTCACAACAACAATTAAGTGATTAGTTCAGTTATTACTGTGAAATTCCTTATTTTCTGCCACAAGGCAAAACATTTATTGGATCAAAGCTTACGTATTTACTCGTATGCACATGTATGTTTTTGCAAACTGATATGCACCAAACCAAACCTGTTTATAGAATTGGCCAAAGGGACAACTTCTCACACAACCATAGATTGTGCACAGAGGACCAACTGCAACTACAAACATTTGATGTTTTACGCCCTTAAAAATTGAAAAAAGCATTTCGAAACCCTAAGGCCTCATTATGACRGCTTGAGTTGTAATTCATTTCCTTTGGCTGTGAGATGTATGACCCACATTCTACACACATAGCAGGATTATAGAGGCTCCATTTGAAGGCCAACAACCGGGCAGCCAACCGGGCAGCCAACCGGGCAGGCAGGGGATCTGTTCTGCTGCATGTCCATTGTTCCACAGTCTCCTCACATGGATAAACTGAGCTTTCTGCAATTTTCCCCATTTTCCATGAGTTCTGCTAAGATTATAAAGCTACCTCTACACTTCTAGAGTTAACAGTTAAGCTACAGGTTAGCACCAGTAAAAAGGCTTGTTTTACCTTTTCATGAGAGTTCCACATTTACTGTATTGAACACTGTTTTAACCKCATTTCTCTTTCTCTCRRCTRTCTCTCWCTCTCTCCCCATACRCGTCTCTRCATCCTCAGTTGATACGTGTTGGGAGTGATGCACTGGCTTCCCCTGGTTGCCATGGTGATTGCCTCGGCCCTGCCCTTCCCTCACAGCCCTGTGACCAGTACTGTTGCTGCGATGACYGAGCCRGGCAGTAGCCTGGACAACCACACAGAGGACATCGATGACTCTTCCAGTCYCTCCCCCGGATCTTACTCCACACTTCCAGCTCCTCAGGCCTCTGTGYACTACAACTCCCACAGRAATGCCTCACTCAAGGACTACAATGTGACTGCTGATTCTGGAAGAGCAGACAGTACTAAACARCTCAGCGTGACGGGTGTCAWGAAAGACTACAATAACCCCTCCATAATTAAAGAGGAGGTGCAAYCTTTGAAAMGGAAGCGAAAACAACAAAGTTATCTGTCAAAAAGCAATTTTCATACAGAAAACACGAACAGCGTTGGTTTAAATAAATATTCTAACACCGATGGAGGAAAACTCAYGAGCACCAATYGCAGCAGTCATCAGGACTACCCCTCCCAMGAGAACTATGTACTAGGGGACTATAAAACAGACAGCAGCAGAGCTGGTGATGACAGCAGCTTTAGAGACATGGCTCAGAAGGAAAACCKTCATCACTCTCTAGACCCCAGGACCGATGAACAGGATCTCAGACCTCCCAACATGTATGTGGTGGAAACTTACAAACCTTCCACTAATGCTGGARACCAKAGTAAAACTGGGCCAGATCCCTCCAGTCAGAGGACCCCGCAGAGAGCAGAGGCTAGGACAGAGAGCAGTGATAACAGGGGAGAGGASGGGAGGYAGGGTGGGCCTGGGGCAGGGGCTGGGAAWGGTCCGGATCTGTCAGAGGAAGGAATGGAAGTCGGACTAGGGTTAGGGCTGGGTCAGGTGCTGGGTGGTGTAAAGGAGAAGCAAGAGCTGCTGTTTTTAGATGCACACCCGCGGGTCCTTTTCTCTGCCTCTCCTCCAGAGCACCCGCCCCTCCTCCTCATGCTGGAGTCAGGCATGTTGCCCATAGAAGGAGAGGACAAGGAGGACAAGCAGGAGGAGGAGGAGGAAGTGTCGGACGCAGACGGACACATGGAGGGTCATGGGGACAGAGAGACGGACAGGAGTGTGCCGCTGAGCTGGGTGGACACTCTCAGGGGYGCCAGGGAGCCCCCTCGCCCCGCCCCCAGGCACAAGCGCTCMSACTTGTCCCACACCAGGCGGGGTGAGATGCCYGTGTGCGAGRCGGAGAGCGTGTGGGTAACGGACAAGYCGACMGTCATCGACYATAAMGGTYAMACAGTCAACATCGTGCCAGAGATCAAGACAGTCAAGGGGGCGCTTAAGCAGTACTTCTATGAGACTCGCTGCCGCCAGGAGGGGCAGCAGAGGGGTGGTGGGCCGCAGCGGGAGGCAGGGGGGGCAGGGGCCTCGGCAGCGGGCACAGTGACAGGGGCCGTAGGTGTGTCCGGGGCCAGCTGCCGGGGCGTGGACATCAGGCAATGGGTGAGTCAGTGTAAGGCCAAGGACACATTTGTCCGAGCCCTCACTGTTGACAACATCGGTCTGCAGGGCTGGAGGTGGGTCCGCATCAACTCGTCCTGCGTGTGTGTCCTACTGTCCAGAGTAACCAGGAAAAATAGAGGAAGGGGGTGAGGGCAGGAGATGGAGGAAAGGTGGAGAGGATAATGTGGAAGAAATGTTAACACAGATCATGTTTGGGACATTGGATGTAATGTCAACGAGATAGTAGGTGTTACTTTATAGGCCAGGGTGCCTCTTATCCAGAGCGACTTACATTAGTGCATTCTTCTTATGATAGCTGCACTCTTACAAAAAAAGGGTTCCAAAAGTGTTCTTCGGCTGTCCCCATAGGAGAACCCTTTTTGCTTCTAGGTAGAACCCTTTTGAGGTTCTATGTAGAACCCTCTGTGGAAAGGGTTCTACATGGAACTCAAAAGGGTTCTACCTGGAACCAAAATGGATTCTTCAAAGGGTTCTCCTATGGGGACAGCCAAAGAACCCTTAGGTTCTAGATAGCACTTTTTTAAAAGAGTGTAGGCGAGACAACCCCTCCACCCATCACGGGCTCAGTGAGAGTGACTACACTAAAACAATAAAACCTCAACACRACAACTTAGGGAAAACTATCATATCAAAATAGTGATTTTAGAAAAGTACTGTTTGTTTCATAATTGTTTTCATATCATACATGTTATTGCTGAGTAATACTGTATGTAAGCATGAGTTTTAAATTAATATATTTCTTTATATATGTGTACAATATGTAAACAGTATGCTTTTATGTATATTTATAGAGAAAGGTATGTGGAATGATAGGTTTGTTGTTGTTACATGATTCCAGCCTTTGGCGTCTGGCCTCTCCTCTGAATGGGAGAGGAAGGGACTGGCAGCACCTAGTGATTAAGCCTGATACTGCTCAACACTCCATACTGAGCACTGACCATCCCCAGTCCTCCTTTGTGAAGTCTCACAGAGAACATTATCACTGAGTGCTTTAATAGTAAGATAGAGAGGAGAATTGAGCCATGTATACTGTGAGCARAATGCTGGGTGTCATCATGATGCCCATACTGTTGTCATGAGAGCAACAYTCCATTTACAGTGTAGCCAYTCATATGTGATCAGAACATTTGAGTGACCAATAGAAACCATGCAGCAGTGTGACAACCACAGAAGCATTTTATCTCTATCTCTCCCTGTAGTTAGATCATTAGATGATTGAAGAATTCCATTCGCCTCAGTTTGAACTCTGCACTCTATAGTATATGCAGTACAACATATTTATACATCTGGCTTTTTGTAATACATGTATGTATATTGTAAAGGCCTGTTTCTTATTCCATAAGTAAAAGATYAACTATTARAACTTATTTTATCATGATTTTTATGCATAATGGTCTTCCGGCAAGTGTCAATGGTGTGATCTYTCGGTYTGTGTTATGTCTCTTTRTGTCATATACACATACAGTATATACATGCTGAACATGCTTCTCACAAATACACAAACCACTGCCTCTCCTCCCCTTACACACTCTCCTGTTGTCTACACACGTGCCAACCCCAGGTACACAAAGTGAGAACACACACATTGGGATGTGTAGTACCACGAGTCCACTTTATTTTGTCTTTTTATCACCATCATCTTCATTACTGTTTTTTTTGCAGGTGTTATTTTCAATTTGTATTATCTTCATCATTCATATTTTTTTTCCAATCATAACACAATTTGTTTTCAAAATGTACACATACAGTAGCATATTTTAATGACCATTTTTAATGTTTCATATTTACTTTTCAAATTAGGTCAAATTAAATTAGTAAGAATTAAGTATTAAATGAACATGTACATACAATTATTCAATACATACATACATAACGAAAATAAATATAGTTATCATAAAAACATAAAAACATAAAAACATAAAAAATTAAATAAAAAATACACACATTTTACAAATTGTTCCCCAGGCTTTCATCCTCATAGGTTAGATGATTTCTACAGATATATGTGTATCATCTTCACCCCCCAAAGTTGACTTCGTTGTCATCTTGGTTGTTTGACATGCATCGTAACACAGAAGCTAAAGGTTTTTCTTGACTTCCAACGGTCTCTTCTTCTCTCTTCCTGGATCTGCTTATCATCCTTCCTCTCTTGGTTTCTGTTATGGCTTGCGTGCAGTAAATGAATCGTCTCCATCCTCTTTTCTTCTGGTCACTTTGACTGTTTTATCTCGCCTTCGTCACACCTCCATCTTTCCCCTCGTCTTTCAGGGGCACCCAATGAACCTGAGCTGATGATGAGAGCCGTAAAGTCCACCACATCTAGAAAGCCATTACCCTGGGCTTTGTACTAGACCTGCAGTATGTAACCTGGCCTCAACAACATGTCCCCCCACTCTAATTTAACTGGCTTTAGTGGATACCTACAAATGACTAAATGACATCACAGCCATTTAACACAATGCCTGTGTGGCCCCCCATCCCATCGTATCCCCGCTGCTGTGGCCCCCCCATCACATCGTATCCCCGCTGCTGTGGCCCCCCATCCCATCGTATCCCCGCTGCTGTGGCCCCCATCCCATCGTATCCTTGCTGCTGTGGCCCCCATCCATCGTATCCTTGCTGCTGTGGCCCCCATCCGATCGTTCCTTGCTGCTGTGGCCCGGGCTTTGATCTCCACAATAGATTCCATTCAAAAGAGATTACACTAGAGCCTAGAGCCTAGAGCCTCTCAGCTTTCAAGGTGCCAATGGATAAACCATGAGTAGAGGAGCGGCTTGCTGCCCCTCTGATGTGGCTGTAGCCAAGATGGCGGCCTGAATGGGGACATGGTTTTACTGCAGCACTCTAACCAACTTAGGAGAACCCCTGACAGCACCATAGAAGCTAACAGATAGAGAGTTCAATGGGTGACATTGGATATCAGTCTCCTCCTCCTCAGCGCACAACTCCACATCGCACAYTCACATATTGAGACAGAACAAAGAGAGAGATAAAACAGTCGTCCTGCCTCATCCTACCCTTCTATCCATGTACGTACAGTATATATCCTCTCAATATTTCATACATTCTTCATGTCCTTTTCCCTTTGTTGTTTCTCCATCTTCGTKATTTCTTCTTTATCTCTGTTATTGCAGAATGGTCAGACCAATAGATTTATATTTAATAAATGTATATATTCATTGCTTRTCTGCTGCTTTCCCCTCCTGTGAATGAATGAGAGGAGGGCAGTCCAGTCGMGATCCAGTCACCATGGCCCTGAGGAGAAACAGGATTACTCACACACACCACTGTCCTCCTGACTTCACTCAAACCAAATCCCCACCAACCAATGAACCAAGCCCACCGCTATAGACCTCACCCACAAACAATGATATAACCAAAGCTCAGAACACAGCACCACAACAAACAATGTAGCTTGAAAACAAGTCAAACCACTTCAATATGCACACATGCAAGCTATCTGGCATGCCTGAAGGTTTTGTTGCAAATCAAACCATGAGAGAACTCTAACTAGCTACTACATGCGTTTAATGTGTTGGTTGAGGGCTTCTCACCTCCGTGTCTTTCAGCAAGAGTATGTCCTGACTGAGGCTGCCTCACCGCGAGGCCCAGAGTTCACTAAGAGAGAAGGAGAGAYAKATMATCAAAATAACGACTAAATWGCATWGAACTTTTCCATGATGTACTATTATAAAGTTGTGGGAGGAGGAAATTGTGGTAGTCTTGCCCTCTGAACCTGCTGTGTCCTGTAGGAGCGAGCCACTGGAGGTTTTGCATATGAATATCCAAGCTAATGCCATCAGTGTTGGAACTAGCCCAATAATGGACTAAAGGAGCCTAATGTTACTCCTTATAGTCCTAGGACCTTACATGTTCTGTTTATAGGCAAAATACTTCATCTAAACGTGATTRGACTCTCAATTGTGATAAGATTTTAGAAACACAACGCCCTCTACTTTCATGTCACATCAAAATTATTTCACAAATGCTAAATATACACTTACTGTAGACTATTTTAACTGGTTTTAAAACAGTTGAGCCGACAGTATCTTTCAGTGACAACACGTTTGTGGCGTCCGTCTCCTTTTACACACAGTTGTTCTAAGAGCCGAATGCTAATTAGCACAGGTAGTCTAGTTAGTCTTCTCTGTCAAGTGCTGTAACATTGGAAATATGCCGTGTGGGAACCCTATAAATGTGTGTAGTAATTTAACCTTTTGTTTTAGAACATTATTTCTCGCTGATATAAAAAGACAAGTTCCG
>NC_036860.1:78680804-78683025 GCF_002910315.2 Salvelinus sp. IW2-2015
CTTGCCTTTTACACACAGTTGTTCTAAGACGCGAATGCTAATTAGCAGGTAGTCTAGTTAGTCTTCTCTGTCAAGTGCTGTAACATTGGAAATATGGCCGTGTGGGAACCCTATAAATGTGTGTAGTAATTTAACCTTTTGTTTTTAGAACATTATTTCTCGCTGATATAAAAGACAAGTTCCGTATGTTTCCAAAACTTACCGCAAGCGATGCGTGTATCTCTCTCTCTCCGTATGTTTCCAAAACTGTACCGCAAGCGATGCGTGTTAACGTTTAGAGCAAGCGTCAGGGCTTTTAACAAAACTTCCCCAGACAGAAAATACTATCATCAATCGCAAAAGTTAGTAAGCTTCTATGAATGGGGTACATCGGAACATACCCGCATGTGACACTGGTCTTACATTTCTTCTCTTACGTAACATACAAACCGCTTCAAGACAAATTTAGTTGTTTTTCTCGATTAATAAATTAGTATGACTAGCCCATAGTAAATATGTGTTATCCAGGGTTTTAAGGGGTCATAAATTGTCCAAAGCGTGACCTTCTGAGTGATAATAGAAGAATAGCCCTGGAGGTGTAAGAAGCGGAACAAATAGGAATCTGAGAGCGTGGCCAAAGGGAGGGGTCAGAGGTTAGGGGGAGAGGTCATCCTCTTCTCACCGTCACTCTGAACCTTTCTCAGGGTCACGGAGGGCGTGGAGATGGCGGAGGCACGGAAGTTAGCAGGCAGGTTCTCCGATGAGTCCGAGGTCACCCCCCTAAGGTCCTTCTCCCTGAACATCTTCCTCCAGGAAGGGGAGCGGGTGAACGTCTTAGTCCCATCCTAATGGAGGGGGGGTAGAGAGAAGGGGGGAAATGAGGAGAGAAGAGGGGGGAGGGGAGAGAGAGAAATAAAGAAAAAAAGGTTATGTCTGTCAACATTGTCAAACTGTCAAGTTACAAAGAATGACTTGAATGAGGTGGAAAATGCGGTCTTCACATAGTTTCTGAACTAAGCGTACTGTGTTCTTTAATACCTCATCTGGTCTTCTCTCTGTTCCCATAGAGATGAGGGAGTTGTATTCCTTCTCTAGGAGTTGTCTGGCCTAGAGGCAGAGATGTGAGAGGGGGGAGTACAGATTAGAATCAGCAAGTCACTTCATTTGATATACACTACTATCCAGTTTCACCTGCATGCCTGAGATATCAACTGTCATCCACCAGCCAGCAGTTAGCTGGGGACACCTGTTACTGAGATACAATGTCATCCACCAGCCAGCAGTTAGCCTGGGGACACTGTTTACTGAGATACAACTGTCACTCCCAGCCAGCAGTTAGCCTGGGGACACTGTTACTGAGATCAACTGTCATCCTACCAGCCAGCAGTTAGCCTGGGGACACTGTTACTGAGATACAACTGTCATCCACCAGCCAGCATTAGCCTGGGACACTGTTACTGAGATACAACTGTCATCACCAGCAGCAGTTAGCCTGGGGACACTGTTACTGAGATACAACTGTCATCCACCAGCCAGCAGTTAGCCTGGGGACACTGTTACTGAGATACAACTGTCATCTACAGCCAGCAGTTAGCCTGGGACCACTGTTACTGAGATACAACTGCCACTACCAGCCAGCAGTTAGCCTGGGGACACTGTTACTGAGATACAACTGTCATCCACCAGCCAGCAGTTAGCCTGGGGACACTGTTACTGAGATACAACTGTCATCCACCAGCCAGCAGTTAGCTGGGGAACTGTTACTGAGATACAACTGTCATCTACCAGCCAGCAGTTACCTGGGGACACTGTTACTGGAGATACAACTGTCATCTACCAGCCAGCAGTTAGCCTGGGGACACTGTTACGGAGATACAACTGTCATCCACCAGCCAGCAGGTTAGACCTGGGGACACTGTTATGAGGATACATCTTCATACCTAGCCAGCAGTTAGCCTGGGGACACCTGTTACTGAGATACAATGTCATCTACCAGCAGCAGTTAGCCGGGGACACTGTTACTCGAATTGACAGGGACTGTCAATCACCACCCAGCAGTTAGCCTTTGGGACACTGTTAACTGAGAATATCAACTGTCCATCTCACCAGCCACAGTATAGCCCTGGGGAACATGTTACTGGAGATACAACTGGTCATGTACCAGCCAGCAGTTGCCTGGGGACACTGTTTCGAATCACAACTGTCATACGACCAGCCAGCAGTTTAGCTGGAGACACTGTAC
>NC_036860.1:78687860-78707365 GCF_002910315.2 Salvelinus sp. IW2-2015
AGCAGGCAGGCCAAGTCGGTGTAGATCGAAGGTGTCGTCCAGAGCCAGGAGGGCCCCATGGACCCCGCTCTCTGTCAGGTTGTCAGCGTACTCCTTCAGCCCGATGTTCTGCACCCAGCACATCACACGCTCGTTGGACCACACCATCACATCTACACAGAGGGTAGTGGAACGAAGACATCTGTCAGAAAACACCTGATTCTCACTCCAAAGAAACCAAGGGTGACTGGATCTTACACTGACAGGGCCAATTGGGGTGCAGACTTTTGCTCAAGCCAAGCAGTGAAAACACCTGATCTACTAACCAACAACCGAGGCTTTGATTGTTACTGAATGGAGGGTTGATGGATGGATGGAGGGTTGGATGGATGGATGGAGGTTGGATGGATGGATGAGAGCACTAAATTGGAACAAAGGATTAATGTCAGAGAGGAGAACACACCTTTGTTCTGGTGCTGGCTGTCTTCTCTCCTCCTCTCTAGCTCTTTGCGGTCGTAGTTCAAGCGCTTCAGGCACATTATGCCATAATGCAAACTAACCCTGAGAAAGGTCAAGAGAGGTCAAAAGTCAGGCGGTTAATAGAGGCATGGCGACTGACTCTCACCTGGACTCAGAGAAAGTATTTGAGCACTCCGGTGTCTTTGACCCTGAGAAGCCTGGAGACACACCTGCAGAGTGAGAGTGTCTCAACAGCAGGAAATCTTTCAACATATCCTTTAACACCTGCACGTTTCCCATGCCATGAACACACAACACTCACACACCAGAGAGAGAGCTAGTGTGTCAACAGAGGAAGGGAGAGAAAGAATGACGGACAGAAAAGGAAAGGCAGTGAGTGAAGTGGGAGTGGGAAACAGTTGCAGAAGAAGAATTCATTGTTCTATTTGCAGAAACTGGAATTTGTCTATTTGCTTTTCACACCCCCTGCGAGGAGAAAACGCCTACCCACCCAGGTCCGAGGTTATAACAGCAACAGAAAGAGAGAGAGTGAGAGCGAGAGACAGACAGACGAGAGCAGGCCATACGTACCTATGGAAGCTGTCCACCATTTTGAGCTGTCCCCTCAGCTCCTTCTTGGTCAGGTGGTCCAGCATGCGGGCGTCCACCAGGGACTCCATGAAGTAGGAGCGGTACTGGGGCAGACCCAGGCTGGGCAGCCAGTCATTACCCACCCACTCATGGTTCATATCCCCATAGGCCAGGATCTGAGATGCAGAAGAGGACTCRTTCACTAGTGTCTCATTTGTTTCAGTTGTAGTTRGYRTATTACTTATAGTACTTTTCTGTATMAATCATTTYTTTTTCAATGGRCACATYCAATAGTGTAATTAGTGTGTTATATGTTGATGCCATTTAATACAGTGSTTCCATTCCTTACCTGATCCCAGCTAATCTCTTTCAGCTCCTTAGATGCAGCAGATAGACAGGAGAGAGAGAGACATGGGCAGAAAGASCGAGAGAACAGAGGCAGAGCAGGATAGGGGGAGCAGYCAAGACAGATGGATGGAGGAAAAGCAGAGGGAGGAGGGGAGAAGAGAGTAAACAGGAAGGAGAAGACAAAGGGAGGAACAGTGTGTTAGTGAACGGGTCATTAGTGTGAAGCAGTTTAGTGAACGGGTCATTAGTGTGAAGCAGTTTACACAGAAACAGAAACTAGAGGGAGAGAAGAAGATGCTCAACACCAAGGCCTAGTAGTCCCACAAACTCAGAGAGAGAGAGAGAGAGAGAGAGAGAGAGAGAGAGAGAGAGAGAGAATGAGAGAATGAGAGAATGTGAGAGGGAGGGTCAGAGGGAGAGAGAGAAAGAGTTTGACTCCTAACTGAGCAGTATAAGTTATAACTGTAGAGCAATATATATGTACAGTGCATTCGGAAAGTAGTCAGACCCCTTGACCTTTTCCACATTTTGTTACGTTACAGAGTTATTCTAAAATGTATTAAGTTGTTTTTTTCCCTCATCAATCTACACACAGTACCCCATAATGACAAATCAAAACAGGTTTTTAGAAATGTTTGCAAATTTATTACAAATAAAAAACTGAAATATCACATTTACATAAGTATTCAGACACTTTTGGCAGCGATTACAGCCTCAAGCTTGGCACACCTGTATTTGGGGAGTTTCTCACATTCTTCTCTGGCTGGGCCACTCAAAGACATTCAGAGACTTGTCTCGAAGCCACTCCTGCATTGTCTTGGCTGTGTGCTTAGGGTTGTTATCCTGTTGAAAGGTGAACCTTCACCCCAGTCTGAGGTCCTGAGCGCTCTGGTGCAGGTCTTCATCAAGGATCTCTCATTACCTTTGCTCGTTCATCGTCCCTCATCTACTGACTAGCACTCCAGTCCCGCTGCTGAAACATCCCCACACGCATATGCTGCGCACCACATGCATTCACCTTTAGATAGGGCCACGGTTTCCTCCAGACGTGACGCATTGCATCAGGCCAAAGAGTTCAAATCTTGTTTCATCAGACCAGATAATCTTGTTTCTCATGGTCTGAAAGTCCTTTAGGTGCCTTGGCAAACATCAACTCCAAGTGGGCTTCATGTGCCTTTTCTACAGTGAATCCGTTGGTCGCCAGTCTACCATAAGGCCTGATTGGTGGAGTTCTGTCTCATGAATGGTTGTCCTGTCGCTGGCCAAGTACTAATCCCATGCCCACTATTAGGAACTCTGGAGCTCTGTGTCAGCAGCTTGTACATAATATTGCCTTCAGTTTGAAGCTCCCAAGCGAGCCCATACTATGGCGTAGGAAGCGAGTCTTGTGATACTCATCGCACACCTATCTATACCATCTTCCAAGGTAATAGTTATAGTACTCGATATGCGCCACTCAGTGTATCTTAGAGCTGACTCTCATCTTGCCAGAAATCAGTTTTCGTATCGCCAGTCAACCCTTTCAGATCTGTGCATCACCACCAATTCAGATCGTCGGAAGCCATTCACACTGGACAACATTCTGTATCAACCTCATAGCGTCATCTAAGCGTTTTTGTATTGCATTACTAGCTTACATTGCAGCTAGATCAACATGACTGCTTACATCAGTTACATAGCCTACAGGCCATAGTTGACCACTTCCCAACTGATCAGCCTTGTACAATGAGCAATAGTCGAAGTCTTATCATCAGAGTGGACTCCAACTACAGATATGTGTTTAGAAATACCTATTCACCTTCAAGAGCACATGATCCATATGTCAGAACCCAGGCACTGCACCGACTCAATTTCGAGGCTATAGCCAAAGGGTCACAAGAGTATGCTTATAAATAATATTTCATGACTCTCATTTATTTTATCTCTAAATACTTGACAAACAATAGCTATACTATCTAAATTAGCGGAGTGTTGCGCAGTCTTCATATACGTATGCCATGCTCTGTAGATTGATGAAGGCATAACATGCAGTCACTACCTTGTAGTCATTACTTCTAGAGTAGACAGCTCGCCCCCCATTTTCAGTAAGCTTAATCCACTATATCCCATTCATCTTTTCATCATCATGTGTGGTGAATGCATAACAATCTAGTAGAGGCGTGTATCTCGAAAATAATACTTCAGAATTACACTGCTATGATATCACAGGAGGCTGTCCCGCCTTGAACATGGCACAAGCGCTGCTATCATGATTCCATAAATAGCCAAACCTCCCTCGATAAGACTAAAACATGCAAATAGGTATCAAACACATCCGAAAAAACAATAGAAGTTTGATAAGTGTTCGATACCATATCCACTCATTCGTTCCAGCCATTACTATTGAGCCCGTCCTCCTCAATTAAGGTGCCACCAACCTCCTGTATATATGTCAATGTTAGATGAACGTAATGTTAAATGTCTCGAAAATGTTGAGACATTAACATAACAGGACATACTTACCGTTTGGTGGCTGCGTTTAACGACTCCATCTCAGCATGGGTCATCCACACGTTACTGGTCGACTGTGGTCACAAGACAGGAAAGAAAGAAAATATGATCGTCGAAAAACTTTTAATTGTTGTGTGTTGATGAGTCTGCTGTGAATGCATGTACATTTGTATGTTAATCTCTCACATAAATGTAAATGGTTATATACAGGCAACTGCCAAAATAATGGAACCACTTCAGTAAATGAGGGACACAAAGTATATTGAAAGCAGCTAGCTACCACACAGTTGTGGTTCCTGATTAATCTATCTTATGGCTGGGGCCGAAGTTGAGTAGCTTGGATGAATAAGGTGCCCAGGTAAACTGGCCTGCGACCAGTCACCCAGAAGCTTAGATATGCAGTATTATTATATATTGTAGGATAGAAAAGCCTGATGTTTCGTAAAACTTTGTGAATGAGTGTGATGTGCAGATAGTAACAGAACTCAATATGCAGGCAATAAGCCTGAGAAATAGATCTACCATGAAGTGGGAAATCTGAGCTTGTAGTTTCTTCAACGCAATCGCTAGCAATATACAGTGGATATTGGTTCCTATTGCACTTCCTGAAGCTTCCACGTCAAACAAGTTCTTTAGAACCTGTTGTTTGAATGCTTCTACTTGAAGGCAGGTGGGAATAGAGGGCTCTGAGTCAGGGTCTGGCAGAGTGCCATGAGCCTACCCGTGTGATGGTCACGTGAGATTAGCTTGTGTTCCATTTCATTTCTGAAGGACAAAGGAATTCTCCCGGTTGGAACATTATTGAAGATTATATAAAAACATCCTAAAGATTGTTCTATACATCGTTTGACATGTTTTCTACGGACGTTTTGACTTTTCGTCTGCACCTAGTGATCGCGCCTCATGAATTGATAACTGGGCTAAACGCGTGAACAAAAAGGAGGTATTTGGACATAATGATGACTTTATCGAACAAATCAAACATTTATTGTGGAACTGGATTCCTGTGAGTGCATTCTGATTGAAGATCATCAAAGGTAAGTGAATATTTAATATACTATTCTGACTTTGTTGACTCCACAACATGGCGGTATCTGTATGGCTTGATTGTTGTCTGACGCTACTCAAGATTATTGCATGTGTCTTTTTCGGTAAAGCTTTTTGAAATCTGACACAGCGGTTGGCATAAGGAGAAGGGTATCTAAATTCCATGCATAATAGTTGTATCTTTTATCAATGTTTTTATGAGTATTTCTGTAAATAAGTGTAGCTCTCTGCAAATCCGGATGTTTTGGAACTACTGAACGTAACGCGCCAATGTAAAACTCAGATCTTTGCATATAAATATGAACTTTATCGAACAAAACAACAGTATTTGGAACATGAAGTCCTATGAGTTCATCTGATGAAGGTTCATCAAAGGTTAGTGATTAATTTATCTTTATTTCCTGCTTTTTGTGACCCTCTCTTTGGCTGAGAAAAATGGCTTTGTGGATTTAATCCAGAGACGCGTAGTGTGTTACTAATGGTTTCTTTGAGAACTGTGGTCCCAGCTCTCTTCAGTCATTGACCAGGTCCTGCCGTGTAGTTCTGGGCTGATTCCTCACCTTCCTCATGATCACTGATGCCCCACGAGGTGAGATCTTGCATGGAGCCCAGACCGAGGGTGATGGACCGTCATCTTGAACTTCTTCCATTTTCTAATAATTGCGCAACAGTGTGCCTTCTCACCAAGCTGCTTGCCTATTTCCTGTAGCCCAACCCAGCTTGTGCAGTCTACAATTTTATCCCTGATTCCTACACAGCTCTCTGGTCTTGGCCATTGTGGAGAGTTGGAGTCTGTTGATTGAGTGTGTGAACGTGTCTTTTTATACAGGTAACCGAGTTCAAACAGGTGTAGTTAATACAAGGTAATGATGAGAACAGGAGGGCTCTTAAAGAAAACACTAACAGGCTGTGAGAGTTGGATCTTACTGGTTAGTAGGTGATCAAATACTTAGTCATGCAAATAAAATGCAAATTAATTACTAAAATCTACAATGTGATATTTCTGGATCTTGTTTTAGACTCCGTCTCTCACAGTTGAAGTGTACCTATGATAAAAAATACAGAACCTCTCACATGCTTGTAAGTAGGAAAACCTGCAAAATCCGCAGTGAATCAACATAACTTGTCTCCCCACTGTATCATGGTATAATCAAATATAGTATCATGTGTACCTCTATAATTGTGTCTACATGGTTTGTGTTCTGTGAGTGTGTACTAGTGAGACTACTAACAGAGCGATTGCTGGCCGGGGCAGATGGGCTGGTGAGGGACACCATCTCCTGGATYGCCAYTCTCAGTTTGAGGCGGTGCAGGGGGTTACTGATGCCAATCTCCCTCTGGATCTCTGTGTCAGACAGGTTGGCCATGATGGCGCCACTCTTCACGTTGGCACGACAGGCTGCCACGTACCACGCTGGCATTCCCACCCACAGCTGGAGTAGAGAGGGAAAGAGGTGAGCTAGAAACAGATTGGCTAGAATGTAGTGATCGTGAGGGTTTATATGGCTATAAAGGTTTCCCATCTATCTATCAAACATCTATGATTACCTCTAGCCAGGAGACCACAGTGGGTCCATCCCAGGATGCAAAGGGAAGACCCTGACGACARGCCTCCTCCAGCAGCTCATGTCTGGGAGAGAGAGACCGGGGGAAACAAAGGTTSAATAACCATAAAACYAAAAGTGCTTTCTGAAAGAGTGGAAGAAAAGCAGTYGAACAGAGAGTGGAAAGAGAAATGACTTCAGGAGAGAAATGAATCGGAGGGTGATATTCCCTGAGACTCACTTCTTTTTGCTGCGGCGGTTGTCAACAGTTCCTGTCATGCTTCCCTTGGTCAGTCCCATAGAATCCCCAGTACCCAGGTCCTCAGAAGGCGTAGAGGCTGAGAGACACAGGGGGTCAGGGGTTACAAAGACTACAAATATGGGTGTCAACACCAGGTGGACTTTGACCTGTTGCAGTTCAAACACATTTAAAGCAAAGTCATGGGATATGTAGTTTTTCGAGTATAATTTCAATTCTCTCTCTCACCCAGAGAGGCAGACTCTCGCCCAGCCGGGCCCATTCTTCCCTTTTCCTTCTTCCCAAAAAGGCGGCCGATGGAAGACTTGATGCTTTTCTTTTTACTGGCTTTGTGGAGAGAGTCCTGACTGCTGTTGGAACTGCTGCCGTCTGCTGACAGACTGAGAGACAGAAGAYACAGAAGGAATAAGAGAAACAGGGAAGGAACGAACCATACGAGCACTACAGGGTTTCCTCGATGATGATTGGCTGTCATACCTGCGGAATTCCCTGGGGTCGTCCATCATGGCCCCTGGGTGGGTGAGGGTCATCCTGTCTAGTCGCAGCGCTCGGGGGGTGGGTGGAGGGGTGGAGTCAAGAAGGGCAAGGGACCGATCATCCTCTTTGTTGTTCTGGAGTGTAACGTTGGAACACATTTAGGGGCCTTATACAGTATGTATACTGTACGCACGCATGTACACACACCACAGGAGGTTGGTGACCCCTTAATTGGGGATGAGCTTGTGGTAATGGCTGGAGCGGAATGAGTGGAATGATATCAAATACTTCCAAACATGGCTTCCATGTAGAAAAAGGAGGAAGGGTACAAGTACACAATAGTAGATTTTGGTAGACAGAAGGTGCTCTTTGGTAAAAGGGGTAAATGGGTCATCAAAAAGAAAGGAGGACCAAGGCACTCTTCATATAATTAATTAAAATGCCTTTATTTGTATGGCATGTTCAATGGAAACAAAGTTGAAAAACTCTGACGCGTTTCGGCTGCATGGCCTTCGTCAGGGAGTACAAAGAAATGATAATACAATGTCCTCTTTTGAACAGCTTTTTCCAATAAACCCTGATTTAAAGAGGGAGTGGTTACAGAATTCATTAGACAACACCTAGTAAGCAATACTATACACATTAAAAAGTGAAGTACTGTAAATATGTTATCAAAAATGTGTTTGTTTAATGCCATTTCATTCACTCTGTTCCAGACATTATTATGAGCCGTCCTCCCCTCAGCAGCCTCCACTGACACACACACACAAAGACTCACACATTCCCAACACACCCACACACAGACAGACACACAGACAGAGCAGCTGTACCTGTCTATCTGTCTCGCGGTGAGGGGAYTGGGACAGGCGAGGGGTGGAGACCCCAGAACTGGGGGGAGAAGGGGAGGCCAGGGTGGAGGAGGTGAGGGACTGAGGGATGAAGCCGCGCCCCATACTGTCCCTCCCCAGGGAGGAGGGTGGGATGGGGGAACCGTCCAGAGCCACACTGCTAACCCTGCTCTCGATCTCCTCCGCCCGCAACTCTGTACTCTCCTTCTCTTCCTGGATCAACCTGACAGAGAGGGGGGGGGCAGGGAAAGAGGGAGGGAGAGAGAGAGATAGACAGACAAATGGGTCGGAGAGAGAGAGGGTAAACAGAGGAAAGTGAAAAGGGGAGAAGAGGGAAAGACGGGAGATTTAGGAGCATGTCACACGGAAGACCAATGAATGTTGGTCTTGAATGAGAAAATGAAAAGAAACCTCAGATGAATCTTCTCCACCTGCATTTGACCTAAACTGCTTGTACACAATCACAGAACCCTCTCTACCTGCATCCCTTCCTCCACCTCCCTTACTTGATCTCCTTGTTGATTGCCTCTAGTTGTTCCTGCAGCATGATGGCCAGTGTCTGGACGTCAGTCTGTCCGCTGGGAGACAACAGCTCCGAGCCAAACAGTGTCTCTCTGTCGTCCTCATCGTCAGAGCAACCGTGGTCCACACCCCCCTCAAACCCGGTCCTCAGCAGCGCTGACCCACTGTCCCAGTCCCCGTACTGCACACATACACACACATATACACACACACACACAAGCAAGCATGCACACACACATACACACAGAGAAGGTTCAGTTTGTTGGGTTGTGATGCTTGTGACTATATCAACTATATCAATGTGACTATATCATTATCAATATTAGACACGTCAAAGGTGATCATGTGATCATGTGACCTCTGACCTTGCTGGTGTCCTCCCGGGCTGTGCTCCAGCGCCCGCGGTGAGTCCGCCTGACCACGGCCACGGTGTTGGCGTTGGCGTTACCGTAGTGATCCAGGTGAGCGGTGGAGCCCGTGGGGAGGGAGCCGCCCCCGTGGGAGTACCTCAGCTCCAGGGCACTGCCTGGGAGAGACCTGAGAGAGGTAGGGAGGGAGGGAGGGAGAGGGCGAGGGAGGAGAGAGAGAGAGAGAGAGAGAGAGAGAGAGAGGGAGAAGAGAAAGATAGACTGATATAGACAGTGAGTGGGAGAGATAACTGGAATGTACATTCATCCAGCCTCTTTGCTCCATATGTATAGGCCACACCTGGACCTATACTGAGACTAGGAGAGAGGTTATAGGAAGCACATAACACTGCAAACCACTTATACTACTTGGTTACAATACTGCCAGCCACATTCATAGGCAGCAGCTGTATGAGGTGTGTTGGAGGTGTGTAGGTTGATGTGTAGGYGGTGTGTTGAGGAAGGGAGGGAGACCTGGAATAGCAGGACCCGCCGGGTCTCAGTCTGAGCTGGTCCAACTCCAGCTGAATCCTCTCCAGCTCGGCTATKAGCTGGTCCTGAAACAGGGAAAGAAAGAGTGAATAAGTTAATACAATTAAAATATTTAATTAAAGTATGTAAAAATTGAATTATCTCTTGATATACCTTGTTTGCTAGAAGGTCGTCCTGGATCTTCTTCATGTTAGAAAGTTCCTCAGAGAGAGCATTCTGAAAGGATCACCATTAAAAAAAACTTTATTAGGTCTACTGCATAACAACAACATATCTGTAATTACACATTATCAATGCCATGAGGTCCGAACTGTATTCCATAGTAGCTGTTTAGAGCCAGAGTGGGTTTAATATTGAAGTGACAACAGTCTTGAATAGAAACTGGATGAAGAGGATTGTGTTGACAGTTTTGAGTGGGAACTCAGGTGTGTGTGAAATGAAGGGGTATGGGTTTTGGTTGAAGTGTTGACTGTTTTGAGTGGGAAATATGCTAAGTGTGAAGAGGTGTGAGTGGGTGTGAGTGGGCCGGTAAGTAGTACCTTGTCCTCCAGGGCAGCCATCCTCTCCTTGAGATGGAGCTGAAGCCTTTCGTTAGACTCAGACAGCAGCTTGTCCACCGTGTCAGACAGAACGCTTGTTGTGTTCATCATTCATCCTCTCCTCTGCCCGCCTAGGGAAAGGAGAAGAGAGAGAGAAGAGAGAGAGAGAGAGAGGAGAGAGAGAGAGAGAGAGAGAGAGAAGAAGAGAGAAGAGAGAGAGAGAGAAGAGAGAGAGAGAGAGAGAGAGAGAGAAAAGAAGAGAAGAAAGAGAAAAGAGATTAGGGAGCTAAATAGTGAGGTATTTTCATGTCTGTTATTGTTTCTACTGTTGACCTGTGCCATCTTGGACAAGGCCTTCCAGTTGGGAAACTCGTGTGCCTCCCTTGCCCTGAGGCAGGAGAGAGTAAAATAGAAAAATGGAAGACGAGGGTGGGGAGAGTTACAGCGACCTTTCTGCTTGACTGAGAGAGAGAGAGAAGATTGGATCTGAATTACAGACTGACAAATAGAGGGTTTAGAAAATTAGTATGCCATTGTAGAGTAAAGAGTGATAAAGGAATGGTATGAAAGAGGGGGTGGAAGGGAGAAAAAGAAAAAGGGAGAGCGAGCATGACTCACCCTCTGTAACTCCTGATTCTTCTCCTCTAGTTGCGCCTCCATCTGTCGCAGTCGCTCCTCAAAGTTACCATGACGCTCCTCAGCCTGTGATGCAAGAGGAGGAGGGTGGGGAGTCAAAACAGGCAGCATGTCAGAATGTTGATAGAACATAATTATGACTGCGCAACCTTGGGTTGGGTCAACCTTTTGATTTAAGTGAGCCCCTGTCTGTGCAGATCATAGTCAAACACAGTAGGATGTTTTCTAGCATACACATTCCCTTCTGATCTGTTTGCAGATGTCAGTCAGTGGCTGTCAGTGCTGTTTAAGATTGAGTTTTTCATGAGCATGGCCTTATTTCTATTACAGCATATTGGATGACTGTCAGTCATATTCCATTTAGCCAGTTCAATGTAACAGCGATAGGTTTAGGCTACTATAGGATACTCACATTTTACCTATACCCATCATGATGTTGCTACAACCTAGCCTATGAATGAAAGTTTACAACGTAGGTGCACACAGGTCGAGAGAAAATGTTGAGGTGACAGACAGTGACACATGGACAGACAGTGACACATTCAATACTGCCTTCCACACTCTTGCCTGCATCTAGCTGATCTAGGGTGTAATCATTAGTCCAACAGTTGCAAACAACAGTTCCTATTGAACAAATTCAGGTATGTTCATCCCGGTTTGGTTCCATTTGCTTCTGTTTAAGAAACATTTTCCAACAGAATCGGCGGAATGAATACACCCCTGATCACGCGTAAACACAGTTCACTTTCATAGCAGCCACTTTGTATTCCTTCTTGCATCCATGCGCTCTCCTCCTCTCACCTTGTCACCCTATGTGACCATGCGAAAAAACCTTTCCAAGCCAAAACATATCATAACCGCTACTCATAGCCTACATGTTGTCACCATATTAGCTAAAGTAACATAGTCAACATAGCTAATACAACTAACACAATAGCAAACCCGCTACAATCATGCAGTAATGTTACACCGGCGGGCCCCGGTGGCAATTAGCTCTCATAGGTTGGAGGATGTTCTCCGGAAGTTGTCATAATTACTGTGTAAGTCTATGGAAGGGGGTGAGAACCATTTTGGGGGGTTTGTATTGAAGTCAATGTACCCAGAGGAAAATAGAAGCTAGCTGTCCCCCAGCTACACCATGGTGCTACATTACAGAGTGATGTTATTGCAAAATAATGTGTTTTAATCAATTATTTGGTGACATGTGATTATATTTAGTATAGTTTTATCTAAAAATGATAACTTAAATGTTTTACAATTTTAATTTTTTATGAAATTCACTGAGGAGGATGGTCCTCCCCTTCCTCCTCTGAGGAGCCTCCACTGATGTCAGTGTACATGAATCTTATTTGGAGTGACATTTCAGCCATCTTGCCTCAACAAGTACTACATAATTGGTTCTTTAGGGTTATGCTGATGATTGAGACATTTACATCTCCTTGACAATCATGTTTATAATAAATGACAGTTTTATGATACAAGCAATTAATTATCATACAGCTCTTGACATGTTCTGCACCTGAGGCTGAACTACAATGTGAACAGTATGATGAATAGTGTGATGAAGTCGCATCCATTATCANACAGACTGACAAATAGAGGGTTTAGAAAATTAGTATGCCATTGTAGAGTAAAGAGTGATAAAGGAATGGTATGAAAGAGGGGGTGAAAGGGCGAAAAAGAAAAAGGGAGAGCGAGCATGACTCACCCTCTGTAACTCCTGATTCTTCTCCTCTAGTTGCGCCTCCATCTGTCGCAGTCGCTCCTCAAAGTTACCATGACGCTCCTCAGCCTGTGATGCAAGAGGAGGGTGGGGAGTCAAAACAGGCAGCATGTCAGAATGTTGATAGAACATAATTATGACTGCGCAACCTTGGGTTGGGTCAACCTTTTGATTTAAGTGATCCCCTGTCTGTGCACATCATAGTCAAACACAGTAGGATGTTTTCTAGCATACACATTCCCTTCTGATCTGTTTGCAGATGTCAGTCAGTGGCGGTCAGTGCTGTTTAAGATTGAGTTTTTCATGAACATGGCCTTATTTCTATTACAGCATATTGGATGACTGTCATTCATATTCCATTCACCCAGTTCAATGTAACAGCGAAAGGTTTAGGCTACTACAGGATACTCAAATTTTACCTATACCCTCATGAGGTTGCTACAACTTAGCCTATGAATTAAAGTTTACAAATTAGGTGCACACAGGTCAAGAGAAAATTTTGAGGTGACAGACAGTGACACATGGACAGACAGTGACACATTCAATACCGCCTTGCACACTCTTGCCTGCTTCTAGCTGATATAGGGTGTAATCATTAGTCCAACAGTTGCAAACAAGAGTTTCTATTGAACAAATTCAGGTATGTTCATCCCCGTTTTGTTCCATTTGCTTCCGTTTAAGAAACATTTTCCAACAAAATCGGCGGAATGAATACACCCCTGATCACTCGTAAACACAGTTCACTTTCATAGCAGCCACTTTGTATTCTTCTTGCATCCATGCGCTCTCCTCCTCTCACCTTGTCCCCCTATGTGACCAGGCGAAAAAACCTTTCCAAGCCAAACCATATCATAACCGCTACTCATAGCCTACATGTTGTCACCATATTAGCTAAAGTAACGTCATAGTCAACATAGCTAATACAACTAACACAATAGTAAACCCGCTACAATCATGAAGTAACGTTACACCGGCGGGCCCCGGTGGCAATAAATTAGTAAAAGTTTACCTTGACTTGGAAGAGTTTCAGTGTTATGTTGGATAGTCATAGCCAGCTAGCTAACATAGCATCCCTCTGTTTGAGCAGGGTGTTTGAGTAGGCTAAACTAGCTAGCTGCATTTGCTAGCTAAGTAAGTGAAACTCAAAGTGGAATAAATTCATTTGTTCAACACTGTTCAACTATTGTCTTTCTCTCTCTTTGAGTCAGCTTTCATGCAGTATTTTTCTGTTACCCAAAATAAATTACTCACCCCATTTATGCACTGCAGTGCTAGCTAGATGTAGCTTATGCTTTCAGTACTAGATTCATTCTCGGATCCTTTGATTGGGTGGACAACATGTCAGTTCATGCTGCAAGAGCTCTGATAGGTTGGAGGACGTCCTCCGGAAGATGTCATAATTACTGTGTAAGTCTATGGAAGGGGGTGAGAACCATTTTGGGGGTTTTGTATTGAAGTCAATGTACCCAGAGGAGAATAGAAAGCTAGCTGTCCCCCAGCTACACCATGGTGCTACATTACAGAGTGATGTTATTGCAAAATAGTGTGTTTTAATCAATTATTTGGTGACATGTGATTATATTTAGTATAGTTTTATCTAAAAAGGATAACTTAAATGTTTTACAATTTTTTTTTTTTTATGAAATTCACTGAGGAGGATGGTCCTCCCCTTCCTCCTCTGAGGAGCCTCCACTGATGTCAGTGTACATGAATCTTATTTGGAGTGACATTTCAGCCATCTTGCCTCAACAAGTACTACATAATTGGTTCTTTAGGGTTACGCTGATGATTGAGACATTTACATCTCCTTGACAATCATGTTTGTTATAAATTACAGTTTTATGATACAAGCAATTAACTATCATACAGCTCTTGACATGTTCTGCACCTGAGGCTGAACTACAATGTGAACAGTATGATGAACAGTATGATGAACAGTATGATGAACAGTATGATGAACAGTATCAAAAAAGCAACAATCCAAAACGCTGCAAGCTCCCAATTATGAAACCACTTTAAGACTCCATGGTCATGGACACTCTGCTATCACACCTTTCAGGCAACGCTCTTGTTAGTTTTCATGTAGTCACAGTATATATATTATGTATGAATTTCCAACAGTGTAGGCTTTAGCACACTAGTGTTATTTTTCTGTGCAGCAGGCAAGTCTACAACAGGTTGGCAATGGAAGACAGTGAGTTGACCTATTCAAAGAACTCAAACAAAGGTAAGCTGCTTAGTTTTATTTTTATATATTAGTATAGATATATGCACTTTGAAAACTAGAAACTAGGATTCTCGTATTTTCCCTGGTGTCCATATTATTTTATTCTAATCAAATTCAGTATAGATCTCACCATAGGGCTTATGCCTTTATTTATTTAGACGTGTCCATGTTGGATTTTAAAATCGAAACACAATTTCAAGTGGTTAAACTTAATTGTTGTTATTGTTGGCAGCCCTGGGTTTAAAAAACTATTATCTTTTTTCAGTTGGGCAAACGACTCATTGATTTGTAACCAGTTGACGATTTGATCCAAAGAGTATAAACACAGGTTTTACAGTGAGTCCCTATTTCCACACTGCATCTAACCAGAGTAGGCTAACGCTCTTTAGATGTAATTTTTACCTTGGGTATTTGAATTTGTTAAGTCCTGTTTTTTTTTGTGCAGAATAAACAAAAGATAGTTATTTCTTTGTTTCTTTGTTCAAACTGTCAATTCAATCTGACGAGGTTTCTGACTAATATTGCTAATGTGAGCAATCATCCTGCCAGTAAAAAAAAAAGAATAGGCCTATTGCAAGGAAAAGAGAGGGTTAGTTCATTTTCTGATATTGTGGGAGCACCGTTCACCTACAAAAACACAACGGTGATTAAAACTTCTTTTTTCCAATGGGGACACGTATTAATAATATGAGTTGGCCTCAACCCTTATCTAGGCAAGCCTATCTATTTTTATATGAAACAATGTTATTTATTTATTTAATTAATTCATTCATTATAATTTTCCTTTAGTTATGTGTCACACATTCAGTCATTCCCGAGTTCACGTTGGAACGCATGTGACTCATTGCATGTTGTTTGCTGGAATGTTCCTGCTAGACCTGTACACCGGCTGCTTTTAATTAACCTAACAGAGCCTTGCACTGGAGCCATCTGTTATAGGAACGGCAACCAAAAATACTCGACCTATGTCGTCTGTAAATTTTACTGGAAATATGGGTATGCTAATACATGGAAAAAAGTCAGAGTAATAACAGACATTATTGTTTGAACGTGTTGAAATGTGTTTATCAATGTTGAATGTGTTTATTTCATGATGAAATATTGAGGGCATATAGCTAAGATATTGGAGCACAGATAGGCTTCAATATCTATGTCCAAAATATTGCATTCTTAATCGATATCATAATAGGTTTAAAAAAATCTAACGCAGCGAGCATTGGTTTGACTGCAACGTGTTTCACATATAGTAACACAAACCAGATTTAATGAGCTCCATCATTATGACGCTTATGATCCATTCTATTCCATTCTGTATGAGACTATGATAATACTGGTAACATTCATTGAGATTGAAAATCCATTTAAGTTTCAAAATATTGTTTATTGAGAGACACCTGTTCAAATTGCAGCAAACATACACTTTTGTCAAATTAAAGAATAAGGAAGTAGCACATCAGCTTGGCTATGGAATTGATGCAACATGAAAGATACAAAACACAATCACAACTCACTCAATAAAGTACAATTCCCAAACCTTTATAATACAATCAAGGTATAACAGTGTGAATGCCTTCTAGTGACAGCCACTCGCTTCACAAGTGTATCCTTTGTGTCGGAACAAGTAGTAATCTGTACAGCATTTGAGATATTGCTTGATGTACGAAGGGCTATAATTATAAAATAAACTTGATTTGATTTGATATCCTAACTGCACAGCCATTACACCAAGTTGTTCTGATGGTGGTTGCTGCTAACTAAATCCCTTCATCTAATTGAGATGCTTACAATGACAATCTAACCCCATTAATATTCATTGGATAATAAATGTAGATAAACTGTCTAAAACTTTGGTCCAATTTCAACTTCCCTCTATTCCTTCGACTTCAGCAAAGTTTCTGGCATGATGGAGAGAGGGGACCAAGTTTTAAAAAATAAACAGGCTATTTCGCCCCTTAAGCCAAGACAGGACATGTTTGCCTTTGCTAGAATAACCATTGTCCCTGGTGCTTTTGGGGTGTTGTTTGACAGGTGGGGGTTCCTGACAAGAGTCACACAGGATGACCCTCACACTGCCAGGAGGGAGATCAGTCTGCATATAAATAAAAGATTACAGCTGAAAACAATTTCTGGGCAAACTCATTAAAAATTCTTCTTCACATTAAATGATTCCCCCTTCTTTTTGAATTCTCCCCCTCTGTCCTCCCGGCGCTCCCCTTTCTCTCCTCCCTCCATCCTTGCCTCGCCCTGTTGCTCTCCCCCAGCGTAATTACCAGCAAACACGTCGTTTTTTGCCCTTTGATTTGCACCGTTTCACAAATGAAGGTTAAGTTGTTTTAACCCCGGTGATTTCCAGTCCTGGTTAAAGCATATAATGTGGCAGGTCCTTGCTTTCTTCCACACTCCTCCACCCTTGGCCCCCATCCCGCTCTTCCACACACCTCCACCCTGCCCACCTCCCCTCTCCACACACCCTCCACCCCTGGCCCCACTCCCCCTCTCCACGCACTTCCTGGAAGGTTTGGGGGTGGGGGGGGTGGGCGGGGGGGTTCCAAGGTTAAGGTCGCCGGGGCCCCAGGCCGACGTGGGCTGGCAATGGATCATGCACCAGACTGAGTTTGACTTGACTTGGAGGGGGATGAGGAGTTGTTACAAATCACCTCTGGTAAAAAGGATTACAAATCAAACAAAAAGCTTAGTGGTGTGGTTTGCCCTTGTGAGGGCCTTTAGGTGCCTTGCAGGAACCATTGAAAGCAGACATGATGGAGGAGAGAGATAAGAAATGCAATTGTTTATCCAGTCCAAGGTCTTCCATCAACGGACCCTTTTAGAAATCAACACCATGTTGCTTCTCATTAGGTTTGTAGTTTGTGAGTTGTGGTAATAAATTGGAAGGAGGGAAAATACAAAAAGACAGACACATAAACGCCAAATTATGTGTTGTTCACATTTCAAACTTTTTTCCCTTGTAATGACCTATACATAATCGAAATACAAGAAGGCAAGCAGCGGCCAAGAGCATATCAAATGTATGGTTTTGATTCTAGAACTATTGCCCAATCAAACACAACACATCCAATGGATCATATTGGCGTTTAACAATAACCTTTTACAACAAAGGTGTAACCAATATGACTGATACATATACGGAAGCTTCTCCATTAGCATGATGAATTGTATAGAGTAAGGTATAAGTTAAGACAATATACCCATTTCTCATTCAACTTACGTCACCACTGGATAGTGTTTTGTTCCAGCAAACCAAATGGGCTGGTCTTCTCTGTCAAGACATTCAGCAAGAAAGCTTTGGAAACGAAGTGAACTTGCCCTGCGATAGATAGCTGCCCTCTAAAAGATATCCCTCTGATAAAAGGATGCTGACACACTGCCGAATGGGGGACAGACTCCTAGTATACTAAAGGACATGACTTGAAACTACTAATCTTGTCTCTTCAAGGCTTAATTCCATACTGTAGCAGTAGCAACTGAGTTTCAAGGGTTTAATAGTCAGGTTGCGCAAGGCCCTACGACGCACCAAAAGAGAAACAGGGACAAAATGAAATACAGTATCTTATATACTACATTGTTCTATTGGTTTGGACTGTTCCCATACGTTTATGTTATGGATCACAATGGCAACTCAAGCACTATCGAAGTGGCTGTTTGCCCGTACAAACATGGCCGTGTTTCCATTGAGATTACTTTGTTTGCGACATGTGAGTGGGTGTGTTTGAGGAGGTGAGACGCGAGGGAGAAAAGGACAGTGTGTGTACAAGGTAAAGAGGGAGAGGAGAAGGTGAGAGTGGTTGTGTTTTCACCCGGTTTTTTGGAACGATGCAGCAACTGCTGTTATTATTCAGCACAAGGGCACTTCACCAGCCGAATGGCTTCTCTTTTGATCTCGACAGCAGCTTGAGGGGAGAGTGCACTCACAAACAGGCCGTAGGCAAATTTATTCTTTTCAAAAAAAATGCTGTGTACTTCTCTGGCAGCGGTGGCTGCCCAGCGGGGAGCCAATCGGCTTTGATGCTCCAACAGTGCACCCAACACAGTAATGAAATATGGTAATTACACACACATGAAAGCCATGCTACCAAGACCAGGGGGAAAAGGATACAAACCAATATGACTTTAATCCAAAGATACCCTTTGTGATGAATTCTCCTTTTCATAACATATATTTTCATTCTCTTGGGGAAGCACACTGCAGCATGAGCCATCATTTGACCCCAGAGAAGGCTCAGGGTAAGAGGTCACTGATTAAGAACCTCATTGTTAACGCCTCAACAATAACAACACAGATAAACAGGAAAGGGGTCGTCCACTGTGGCTCTTCACTGTGCTGCTGCTATTTCCTTTCTGTGTCCCAGTCAGTAGTAAAACGGTCCACAGGAGAAATGATTGGCAGGTCCTGTGTGTTGGTCAAGGCATCAAGGCAGTCAGTCTCCCCAGCAGGGATTGCACATGATACTGGACCATATAGAATCTTCATGTTGTATACCTTTTGTGCCCAATTCTATCTGCTTCCATTGGATTGACAGATACATCGATTCACTGGTATCCATATTTAACTCGGGGGCACCAGTCGTCATATCTAGCTCTATAGGTTGGAGGAGTCCTCCGGAAGTGTCATAATTACTGTGTAAGTCTATGGAAGGGGGTGAGAACATTTTGGGGGTTTGTAATTGAAGTCAATGTACCCAGAGGAAGAATAGAAAGCTAGCTGTCCCCAGCTACACCATGGTGCTACTTACAGAGTGATGTTATTGCAAAATATGTTGTTTTAATCAATTATTTGGTGACATGTGATTATTTTAGTATATGTTTTTATCTAAAAAGGATAACTTAAATGTTTTACAATTTTTTTTTTTTATGAAATTCACTGAGGAGGATGGTCCTCCCCTTCTCCTCTGAGGAGCT
>NC_036860.1:78707390-78717642 GCF_002910315.2 Salvelinus sp. IW2-2015
ATGAACAGTATGATGAAACAGTAGTGATTGAACAGTATGATGGAACGCAGTATGACTATGAACAGTATGAGAACAGTATGATGAACAGTGTGATGAACAGTATATGTATTGAACAGTGTGATGAACAGTATTGATGAACAGTGTGATGAACAGTATGATGAACAGATGGATGAAAGTATGATGAACAGTATGATGAACAGTGTGATGAACAGATGGATGAACAGTGGATGAACAGTATGATGAACAGTATGAATGAACAGTATGATGAACAGTATGATGAACAGTGTGATGAACCAGTATGATTGAACAGTATGTGTATGAAGAAAGTATGATGAACAGTGATGATAGAACGTATGATGAACAGTGTGATGAACATGTATGATGAACAGTATGATGAAACAGTATGGATGAACAGTATGATGAACAGTATGATGAACAGTGATGAATGGACACAGATGACAGATGAACAGTGTGATGAACAGTATGATGAACTGAAACAGATTATGTATGAACAGTAGATGAACAGTTAATGATGAACAGTGTGTGATGAACACAGTGATGTGATGAACAGTGTGAGTGAACAGTGTGATGAACGTGTGATGGACAGTTGTGATGAACAGTGTGATGAACAGCATCCATTATCATGCAGGGCTCGTAGCAGCTATTTATTTATTTCAGATTTTGATTTGATATATAATTTGATTTGAGCGTGCTGTCAATTTTACACACGAATGCACGCTTGGATGTACGCACGCACGCACGCACGCACGCACGCACGCACGCACGCACGCACAGGTAGTGGAGGTGGTGTACCTTGTTGAGTGCAGCCACTCTCTGGGGCGAGCTGGGCCTCTATCTCAGGCAGCGTCTCGGCCCTCTGCAGGGTCTGCTGCAGCTTCTGCTTGGCATCGTCTAGACGCTCCTGGAGCTGCCTGTTCTTCTCCTCACTCTGCAGGAGTGGAGGAGGAGGAGGAGGAGAGGAGGAGGAGGAGGAGGAATTGAGCTTTTATCATTGCTAAACTACCAATCTCTTCCACTAGCAGAAACAACCAGGAGAAAGCAGGTCGCTTCACCCAACCTGCCTGTAGGAGGAGTCTTTACTGGCCAGGTCATTCTCCAGCCTGTCTTTAATGTCGTGGAGAGACGTCGCCTCCCTCTGGGCACTTAGGTACCTGCAGGCACACAGCACAATGACATACCGCAGACACACCTCGAAGGCAATGTCATACAACTGAACACAACAGACATTCCCTGGTGTATTCAGGGGGGGTGGATAGACAGTTGTATTTACCTGCGTTCTAAAGTAGTTATTCTCTCCTCCATGTCCTCTCTCTGACAAAGAGCCTGATAGAGAGGGAAAGGGAGGGAGGGACAGACAGACAGAGGAAAAGAAGGAGAATAAAAGAGGGAGAAAATAACTAAAAGTTGGGCATGATCAAAGGACTTGGCGCTGCTGGCTAAACCACTATAACTGTAGCTGAAGTATGATAATGATTAGTTGAAGAAGTTGTTGACAGAGGAAACACGTCTCTGCCAAGTGACAGAATGTTATTGCACAAGTCCTGGAGGAGGAGGAGGAGGGAGGAGGGAAGAAGGAGGAGGAGAATGGGAGGGAGAGGAGGAGGGAGGAGGAGTAGGGGGTGTGGTGACTGGGTGGCTCTGGGACCACTGTCCCAAAGTCCTCCCAGTACCAAGCCACCAATCAGCTGTGTGAGTGACAGCGCCAGCTTCTATCACGCAGCTTCTATCCACGCGCTTGCCTGTTTACTAGTGATATCTGTCCCCATGGCTACAGGGCAAGTCTCACACCATACAGTACAGTACAGTAGCAGTTATTGCTGCCATAGGAAAAATGGCTCTGTTGCCACAGGAAACTGTTACATTTCTCTAATAGAGTAGGGAAAACAGACACAAAATTTCTCTAGCGCAATGAGATGCTGACACACAAGTGTATTTTCAACCAATTGGGAAGTAGAGCTCACCTCCTTCACATCCCTCTGCAGTTTCTGATTGGCTTCCTCTGACTTGGTCACTCCCTCCTAGCTGCAGTCAGCTGTTCCTCGATCCCCAACTGGAGGGTGACATAATAGTTACACCACAAGAAGCCACCATCTGGTTAGTATCACATCTATGAAAGTCCTTTCCTTAAAACACATGTTTGTCTGGTGTATGTATGACTCAAACTGTTAGTTATCTCTATTGTCACTCACCTGTTGCACATAGAGGGCCAGTCTTCTTTCAGCTGGGCCAGCTCTGCTCATCGCCGCCTATCTCTGTTTCTCTCTGTCTCTCTCTGTCAATCTCTCCATCCTCCAGGATGGAGAGGGTCCATTTGGCAGCCGCTGTGAAAGGAAGAAGGAGGAAAACGACAAGGAAAGACAATATCATGTAAAGATGGAAATGTGATGCAACTCCTTAAACTCCAAGCAACTATGCAGCACATGAGACACAATACTTCAACATTTACTTCAGCCAATACAGCATAAATCCCCTCACCTCTTTCCCATTTTCTAAGCCTTGTTGGCGTCTTTTGATTTGGTCTCGTAGAGAATGGCACTAGGTAGAGATGGAGAACAGAAAGTTTAGAAAAATATGCTTTATCTGCAGAGAGAGGAAAAGGAGAACGAGCAGAGGAGGATAACTCACCTCATTTGAGGAGGACTCCAGCTCTTCCTCTAAAACAGTCACTCGCTCCAAGCCACACGTAACCTCTCTCGTACCTAAGGAAGTCCCAGACAGACAAAGGGGAGAGAAAGACGAGATAGTGGAAAGAGAGAAAAGAGTGGGAGTGAAGGGAGAGAGAGGTGGATGTTAGTACAGAGGTTAAGAATACATCCTGTGAGCCAGCCCACTCACTCCTCCATTTAGCACCCAGACTGACCTCTTGTCCAGCCCTTTACCACACACACACACACACACACACCCACACACACACACAACACACCACACACACACACACACACACCACACACACAACACACACACACACACACACACACACACACACACACACACACACACCACAAAACACAACACACACCACACACCTTCTCGTCCAGGCTTTCGTGGTGTTTCGAACAGGGACTTGAGGGCCTGGGACCTTTCCACCTCGCTGGAGACCCCGGCAGGAGACTGGGCCTGCCTCTTCACCACTGTCATCCTCAGATGCGCTCTAGACGAGCACCAGGCACTCCAGCATGCTCCAGCAGCAGCTAGACCACACGAGAGGGGGCAGGGCCACTTGGAATAAGGATCTGAGCTCATGGACAACAGAATTTCAGCATGATTATAGGAAGGACACTCAACAAGCACAGCACTTACAAAATGACTGCATGACTGGCTGAGAGAAATTTGATGATAAAATGATTGTGATGATTGACATTATCAATCATAGTCTGCTGCTGGAAAAATGTTGTGTTTTGGCTTTACACCCACTCTATAATGTGGATAAAAGAGTTACTTGTCTAAACAGAACCCAGAGGGTGTTCTTTAATGGAAGCCTCTCAAATATAGTTAGAATGAGGAATCCCCCGGTAGCTGTTTAGGCCCTTGCTTTTTAAAATTTTTACTAATGACATGCCACGGAACTTTGAGTAAAGCCAGAGTGTCTATGTATGCGGATGACTCAACCACTATACATGTCAGCTACTACAGCGACTGAAAATGACTGCAACACTCAACAAAAAGCTGCAGTTAGTTTCAGAGTGGGTGGCAAGGAATAAGTTAGCCCTAAATATTTCTAAACTAAAAAGCTTTGTATTTGGAAAAAACACTCACTAAAACCTAAACCTCAACTCAAATATTGTAATAAATAATTGAGAAGTGTGAGCAAGTTGAGAATGACTAAACTGCTTGGGAGTAACCCTAGATTGTAAAAATGTCATGGGTTACCAAAACAAATTTGCAGTATGTAGCTAAGATGGGGAGAAGTCTTCAATAATAAAGCGATGCTTCCTCCTCTAACAACTACAACAACAGGCAGTCCATACATCGCCTAGTTTAATGTCAACCTTGACTACTGATTCAGATAATGTAGTGGTCAAATGCCACAAAAAAGGAATCAGAAACAGGGCAGCAACGGCTGGCGCTTGGATGTACACAGCAGACTGCTAATATTAATAATATCCATGTCAATACTCTCCTGGTCACTGTAAAGTGGAGAGGAGATTGACTCATCACTACTTGTATTTATGAGATATTGAGGTAGTGTATGCACCGCCTGTTGTGTAACTACGGCACACAGCTCGGCCACTCCATGCATCCCCACAGAGTTTTCACCAGTCCCAGAGGTCAGAACAGACTAATGGGAGCGACAAACAAGTAATACATAGAGATCACTTAAGCATGAACTCTATTCCACATCAATCATACTGACCGACAAGCAGCTAAAAGTATATTTAAAAACAGATTAAAACCACCTATGGAAAGTGTGAAGCAACATAAATTGGTACAAAGACACTTATACTACACACACACAATAAAACATAAACACACATGATTTAGTACTATAGATGTGGTAGTGGGTTAGAGGGGCTGAGGGCACACAGTGTGTTGGTGAAATCTTGAATGTATTGTAAATAGATTTCAAATTGTATAAACTAGCCTTAAGTTTCTGGACCCCAGGAAGAGTCAGCGCGCTTTGCGACAAGCTAATGAGGGCTCCATAATTAAATACTAAATACAAAAAACTAAACTGTATAACATATAGGTATACGACATACTCAAGCGTAAAACACTTGCCACACATCAAGAGACACAAGACACCTCAAGACCCACATTTCAACACACACGCGCACACACAACACACACACAAACACACACACACAGAAACAGGACTTACCCGATGTGTTGTTCCTTCTGCCTTGAGTTCTGCCTATCTCTCCTTCCTCTCCTCCAGCAGCTTGCTCCCGGCAGACATTCAGCTCTTTGGTCAGCACTGCCAAACTCCGCAGAGACACAAGGCGGGCGGCGTTACTCACGATACACTGTATGTAGCCCCATAATCATATACAGATAACATCTAGCACCACATACATACAAGCACCCATTACAAACAGTTTCAACAAGACACAATTAAAGCACCACAAACATTCTCAAAACAGAAAATACAAACATATTAAATTTACAGACCGTGACACAACTGCGTGGACACATACACACACAGTGGAGGCTGGTGGGAGGAAGCTATAGCGAGCGACTAGCTCATTGTACATGGCTCAGAATGGCGATAATAGAAGGGGATCACAGACAAAGATATGGAAAACCACATTTGAACTCCATATCCATGCCATTCCAAGCCATTAGAATGAGCCGTCCTCCTATAGACCTCCCACCCAGCCTCCACTGAACCCCCCACCACTGAACGCTCGACAATAGTATGACGTTTGAGTTTCCAACTACGATAATCTGGGAGCAGATAATGTCTATGTCCTGGCCTGGGTTGCTCATAACCCTCCAGTGAACACCACATGCCATTCTTGTTTGTGGCCATGCGGGCCAGCCATGGGATACAGGCTGACATATGGCCACATATGACACTGTACCATCCTCTGATCCTTCGGCCATCTTGGCTCAGATAGGACTTTACCGTGCGGTGACCCAAGGCCGTGACACAGCAGTCACTATCAGTGTCACAGTAAGGAAAAGAACATGCAACCCGCCCGTGTCCCTGGAGCATAACTGAACATGGGCGTTCCACAAGCCACTGAGAAGCATTGGTTGCATCAGTCCAGCTCTTCCAGTATATGGGTTAATTCTACATGCCCCCTGCGCAGCATATATACATCAAACACTGGATATATTGTGTTCAGTGGACTGGTAGGAATATTAAGGGCGGGGGCTGTCAGTGTGCACATCAGTGGGAACACGAGAGGAGAAAGGGAAAGAAGGGACAGGAGGGAAAAAAACGGAAAAAGACCCAGCGGAAAGGGAAAAGACGACAGGGGAAAAGGGAAAAAGAAGACAGGGGAAAGGGAAAAGAAAGACAGGGGAAAAGGGAAAAAGACAACAGGGAAAGGGAAAAGACAACAGGGGAAAATGGAAAAAGAAGACTGGGAAGGAGAGAGATGGTACAGAGCAACCCATAGGGAATTTGGAATTCTGGGATTGATTTCTAGCTGAAAAGACAGTTTTAGGCACCAATATCCCACAATTATATGCTTTCTCTCTCTAGAGTTCTCTCTTTTATCCTTGTCTCACTCCCCCTCACACAGTCCAAGACCAAGTGATCATTAAACTACCTCAATCTCTCCGGCCTCCACTGATGTCAGTGTACATGAATCTTATTTGGAGTGACATTTCAGCCATCTTGCCTCAACAAGTACTACATAATTGGTTCTTTAGGGTTATGCTGATGATTGAGACATTTACATCTCCTTGACAATCATGTTTATAATAAATGACAGTTTTATGATACAAGCAATTAATTATCATACAGCTCTTGACATGTTCTGCACCTGAGGCTGAACTACAATGTGAACAGTATGATGAATAGTGTGATGAAGTCGCATCCATTATCATGCAGGGCTCGTAGCAGCTATTTATTTATTTCAGATTTGATATTTATTTGATTTGAGCGTGCTGTCAATTTTACACACAAATGCACGCTTGGATGTACTCACGCACGCGCGCACACAAACGCACGCACACACACACGCACACACGCACACACGCACACACGCACACACGCACACACGCACACACACAGTGGAGGTGGTGTACCTTGTTGAGTGCAGCCACTCTCTGGGCGAGCTGGGCTTCTATCTCAGGCAGCGTCTCGGCCCTCTGCAGGGTCTGCTGCAGCTTCTGCTTGGCATCGTCTAGACGCTCCTGGAGCTGCCTGTTCTTCTCCTCACTCTGCAGGAGTGGAGGAGGACGAGGAGGAGGAGGAAGAGGTAAGATGAGGAGGAAGAGGAGGAGAAGAAGGAATTGACCCTCACAGTCAGTAACAAAAATAATTCTTAACCCTGAACGCAAAATGCAGAGCTTTTATCATTGCTAAACTACCAATCGTCTCCACTAGCAGAAAAAAACAGGAGAAAGCAGGTCGCTTCACCCACCTGCCTGTAGAGGGAGTCTTTACTGGCCAGGTCATTCTCCAGCCTGTCTTTAATGTCGTGGAGAGACGTCGCCTCCCTCTGGGCACTTAGGTACCTGCAGGCACACAGCACAATGACATATAGCAGACACATTTTGAAGGCAGTGTCTTACAACTGAACACAACAGACACAATTGCCTATGGCAAAAGACATTCCCTGGTGTATTCAGGGGGGGTGGATAGACAGTTGTATTTACCTGCGTTCTAAAGTAGTTATTCTCTCCTCCATGTCCTCTCTCTGACAAAGAGCCTGATAGAGAGGAGCCGGGGGGAGGGACAGACAGACAGAGGAAAAGAGGAAAATTAGAAAACAGGGAGAAAATAACATAAAAAGCGGGCATGATCAAAGGGACTTGGCGCTGCTGGCTAAACCACTATTAACTGTAGCTGAAGTATGATAATGTTATTGAAGGAAGTTGTTGACAGAGGAAACAGTCTCTGCCAAGTGACAGATGTTATTGCACAAAGTCCTGGGGGAGAGGAGGAGGAGAGGAGGGGGGGGAGGAGGAAGAGAGGAGAGGGAGGAGTAGGGAGGGGAGAGGGAGGAGGGAGGAGAGGGGGGGAAGAGGGGAGGAAGGAGGGAGAGGAGTAGAGGAGTGGGGGAATGAGGAAGAGAGGGGGGAGGAATGGGGAGGAGAAGGAGGAGGGAGGAAAAAGAGGGAGGAGGTAAGGTGAGGAGGGGGAGGAGGTGAAGGAGGTAGAGAATAGATAAAGAGGCAGAGGAAGAGGGAGGAGGAAGGGAGAGGAGGGTAGAGGAGTGGGGAGGGGAAGAAGGAGGGGGGAGGTAGGAAAATGGGAGGGAGGTAGGAGAGGGAGGGAGGTGGTAAAAAGGAGGAGAAGGAGGTAGAGGAGTGGGGGAGGAAGGGAACGAAGGAGGGAGGAGGAATGGGAGGAAGGAAGGAGGGAAGGAAGAGGAGAGGCGGGAGAGAGGTCGAGGGTGGGGGAACGGAGGGGAAAGAGGGGAAGGAGGGGACGGGGGGGGAGGAATGGGGAGGGAGAGGGAAGTGGGGACGGGAAAGGGGGAAGGAAGAGGGAGGAGGAGGGAGAACGGGGGGAAAAGGTAGAGGAGTGGGAGGTAGGGAAAGAAGGAGGAGGGAGGAATGGGAGGAGGGAGGAGGGAGGAGGGAAGAAGGAGGAGGAACGAATGGGAGGGAAGTGAGGAGGGAGGAAAGAGGGAGGAGGAGGGAGAGGAGGGAGAGGAAAAAGAACAGAAGGGGGAGGAGGGAAGAAAGGGGAGGAGGAATGGGAGGGGAGAGGAGGAGGGAGGCGTGGTAGGGGGTGTGGTGGACTGCGGTGGCCTCCCTGGGACCAATAAGTCCCAAGGTTCCTCCCGTCCCAAGCCACCAATCAGCTGTGTGAGTGACAGCGCCAGCTTCTATCCACGCAGCTTCTATCCACGCGCTTGCCCAGCTTCTATCCACGCGCTTGCCTGTTTACTAGTGATACTGTCGCCATGGCTACAGGGCAAGTCTCACACATACAGTACAGTACAGTAGCAGTTATTGCTGCCAAGTAGGAAAATGGCTCTGTTGCCACAGGAAACTGTTACATTTCTCTAATAGAGTAGGGAAAACAGACACAAATTTCTCTCTAGCGCAATGAGATGCTGACACACACGTGTATTTTCAACCAATTGAAAAGTAGAGCTCACCTCTTTCACATCCCTCTGCAGTTTCTGATTGGCTTCCTCTGACTTGGTCACCTCCCTCCTAGCTGCAGTCAGCTGTTCCTCGATKTCCCCAACCTGGAGGGTGACATAATAGTTACACACAAGAAGCCACCATCTGGGTTAGTATCACATCTATGAAAGTCCTATTCCTTAAAACACATGTATGTCTGGTGTATGTATGACTCAAACTGTTAGTTATCTCTATTTGTCACTCACCTGTCTGCACATGAGGGCCAGTCTTTCTTTCAGCTGGGCCAGCTCTGCTCTCTGCCGCTCTATCTCTGTTTCTCTCTGTRTCTCTCTGTCAATCTCTCCATCCTCCAGGATGGAAGAGGGTCCATTGGGCAGCCGCTGTGAAAGGAAGAAGGAGAGGAAAACGACAAGGAAAAGACAATATCATGTAAAGATGGAAATGTGATGCAACTCCTTAAACTCCAAGCAAACTATGCAGCACATGAGACACTAATACTTCAACATTTACTTCAGCCAATACAGCATAAATCCCCTCACCTCTTTCCCATTTTCTAAGCCTTGTTGGCGTCTTTTGATTTGGTCTCGTAGAGAATGGCACTAGGTAGAGATGGAGAACAGAAAGGTTTAGAAAAMATGCTTTATCTGCYGAGAGAGGAAAAGGAGAACGAGCAGAGGAGGATAACTCACCTCATTTGAGGAGGACTCCAGCTCTTCCTCTAAAACAGTCACTCGCTCCAGAGCCACACGTAACCTCTCTCGCACCTAAGGAAGTCCCAGACAGACAAAGGGGGAGAGAAAGACGAGACAGTGGAAAGAGGAAAAGAGAGTGGGAGTGAAGGGGGAGAGAGAGGTCGATGTTAGTATCAGAAGGTTAAAGAATAAATCCTGTGGAGCCAAGCCCACTCACTCCTCGCGAAAATAAGTTCATGAAACCACACTATGGATGCGTGTTCAACATATCATGCCTTGTCTCACATAGACCGTATTATGAACACTACCACACCACCCACCACACACACACCACCACTACAATCGTAAAAACTAACGACACTATTCACACATTTTCTAGCACACTCTATACTCACACCACTATCAGACAACACACACACAACACACACACCTACTATCAACAACCATCATCACACCTACTATCTACACACACTTATGCCACATCACTGGATCAACAGCACACAAGGCACATTCACACACGAGCCATCTATTCAGCGACATTACTGCATTCCATCGTCCAGATCTGTAATGTATTGTTTCCCATCGAACAGGAACTTGAGGGGCCTTGAGGACCTCCACCTACCTGATGAATAACACCCGGCAGTCCTGAGTGAGACATGTGGCCTAGGCATCTTCACCTACATCTATCAGCGTCTCATGACTAGCGCTATCATAGAGTAGGAAACGGAGCCATGGCGGAACTTATCCCAAGATGACCGTGCCAGTCAATAGCAGGTCAGAAACAACAGCAGCAAGCAGTGGCCAGACTACTGTGGTAAATACAA
>NC_036860.1:78722812-78724034 GCF_002910315.2 Salvelinus sp. IW2-2015
ATCATAGTCTGCTGCTGGAAAAACGTATGTGTTATGGCTTTACATTTCTGCTATAATGTGGATAAAGAGTTACTTGTCTAACAGAACCCAGAGGGTGTTCTTTAATGGAAGCCTCTCAAATATAATCCAGTTAGAATCAGGAATTCCCCCGGGTAGCTGTTTTCAATTTTTTACTAATGTCATGCCACGGACTTTGAGTAAAGCCAGAGTGTCTATGTATGCAGATGACTCAACAGTATAGACGTCAGCTACTACAGCGACTGAAATGACTGCAACACTCAACAAAGAGCTGCAGTTAGTTTCAGAGCGGGTGGCAAGGAATAAGTTAGCCCTAAATATTTCTAAAACTAAAAGCATTGTATTTGGAACAAAACACTCACTAAACCCTAAACCTCAACTAAATATTGTATGTGGAAATTGAGCAAGTTGAGATGACTAAATTGCTTGGAGTAACCCTAGATTGTAAACGGTCATGGTCAAAACATATTGATGCAGTAGTAGCTAAMATGGGGAGAAGTCTGTCTATAATAAAGCGATGCTCTGCCTTCTTAACAACYCTATCAACAWGGCAGGTCCTACAGGRCCTAGTTTTGTCGCACCTTGACTACTGTTCAGTCGTGTGGTCAGGTGCCACAAAAAAGGACTTAGGAAAATTGCAATTGGCTCAGAACAGGGCAGCACGACTGACGCTTGGATGTACACAGAGAGCTAATATTAATAATATCCATGTCAATCTCTCCTGGCTGAAAGTGGAGGAGAGATTGACTTCATCACTACTTTTATTTATGAGAGGTATTGAGGTATGTTGAATGCKCRGAGCTGTCAGCCTAAACTACTGGCACACAGCTCGGACACCCATGCATACCCCACAAGAGGTCTCTTCACAGTCCCCAAGTCCAGAACAGACTATTTGAGGCACACAGTACTACATAGAGCCATGCCTACATAGAACTCTATTCCACATCAAGTAACTGACGCAAGRAGCAAAATTATATTTTAAAAACTGATTAAAAAAAACACCTTATGGAACAGCGGGGACTGTGAAGCAACAAACATTGAATGTATTGTAATGTTTTTAAAATTGTATAAACTGCCTTAATCTTGCTGGACCCCAGGAAGAGTAGCTGCTGCCAAAGCAGCAGCTAATAGGGATCCATAATAAATACAAATACAAACTGAACTGTATAACATATAGGTATACAGACATACTCAAGCGTAAACA
>NC_036860.1:78724134-78734325 GCF_002910315.2 Salvelinus sp. IW2-2015
CAGCTGGTGGCCACACCAGATACTGACTGTTACTTTTGATTTTGACCCCCCATTGTTCAGTGACACGTTATTCCATTTCTGTTAGTCACGTCTGTGGAACTTGTTCAGTTTATGTCTCAGTTGTTGAATCTTGTGTAAATATTTGTATGAACATAACATGTTAAGTTCTCTAAAAATAAACGCAGTTGACAGTGAGAGGACGTTTCTTTTTTTGCTGAGTTTAGTAATAAAAAAACTCACATTTGCTCCCTCATCTTTTTGAAGTCATCAAAGAGCTGCAAGGCCACAGACAGACCCTCTGCGATGAGACTACAGCTCTCTGCTCCTCCTCCCATGAACCTGACAGAGACAAAGTTACACATTGATCAAGGAAGATTAATACTAACAAATCTTATCATGTCCTTCTAAATGGCATGACAAAAACAAAAACAAATCTTACTGGATGCTGTCAATCCATGAGACAAACTCAAAGGCTGAGCTGGTTGGTGCGTGACACTGGACGTAGGATTCAGGAGCACAGTCCACTGTGTTGAACACAACAAGACCATACTGTGTGCCTCCATACTGAGAGGAGAGGAGAAGAGAATTGGCATTGTTGTTCTCATACCTTCTTAAATAAAGAGTAAATAAATAGTAATACCGTAAGGAGAAAACAAAGTTGAATTAAGACTCACATCTCCTCCAAAGTCTGTCTCTGCTGGAGGGCCTCCATTGAAGTACCTGTGATGATGGAACAGGGACCAAGTCAGGACTCCACAGAGCGATATTGTACATACCCAATGAAGCAAAAAGTACATTTGAAGTCCACTTACTCAATTGCAGGTAGTATGTAATGTTTTCTGAGGGATTCAAAATAGGGGCCGAGGTTTGCAGTWCCTTCGATGACGAACACCACATCTGCCACTTGATTAGCACCAGGTTTAATGGGCAGGTCCATGATCTAGATGGAGAAAAAAGTTGACTAGTTGAATCAGTTACTGGGCCATAACAAAAGTTGCTCTCCCTGTGATTACTGGTTGTGACAGGTATGCATAACATACTGTGTGATATGTTACCTAGGTTTACGTTATGATAGCTAACTATTTAACAATACCTCACATGAACACTCGATCTTGATAAAACGAAATGCATGGAATAGCAGATGGAAAGTTGTCCATCAGTCCAGAATCAGTTGTCCATATTGAAAAATAACCAAATCAGGCATAGTGCGTTAGGCAGAAGATTAGAACTAGACAGGCGTAAAATGCATAATTAGCTAGACTCCTTTGGTCGTTTTTAGCTGGACAACTATAAATAACCGTATACTGATGGACCACGGCTACTGATTATGCTCAGTCAAAGCATCCTAAAGTCACGTGTGTGTATGTTCATTACGTCTTGAAACGGAAACCGTTTAAGAACCAAACAATAATAACGGGGAGGGTCCTACCTGAATTTGCCTAATAGAAACTATTGTTCGTGGCAAAACGTTTTCCGTTTGGAGTAAAAGGTAGAATCGGCGTAATGAACACACCTCCAGTCAGCCAACGTTAGCTAACTTTTGTACTTCAATGACCAGCAACTCTTACATTCACAATAAAGTTATCCAGCTAACGGTAATGTGGTTAACATGTCAAAATTTTAATAGACTAATATAAAAGCTTTAGTAAGCGAAGTAGAAATTCCATTACTCGTGGGCATGTAGACATTATAGCATTAGCGAGGTGGCCACAAGCCAATGCTAGCCAAAGGATTTCTATCAGCAAATCATTAATTGCATTCAGCTAGCTAGAGGGCTACTCACCTGGCGGTATTTAGCCGTCAGCCAAATAATTGTGTTTTAGACGAGTCCAAATACTTAAATTGTACAGTTAATAAAACGAAACCATTGTCATTTTGACACACAAAGTAGGCCGTGCCGAAAACAAACCACTAGTCAAACGTTCTGTTATCGACATCTCAGGCCTGGTTGGGCTTGAAAATGGACCATAAGGGATGCTCAATCAACAACCGAGCAACTGATCAAGAACTGATTGACACCTCTATGGCTGCCATTAGGAACCTAAGCGGTAACTGACAGTCCTGACAGTCAGTGAAAGTCCTATCATTTATACCAAATTGATGACATTTACAGTGAAATTATAGAGACATATAATATATATGAGATATTATTTATTTGCCATATATGCCATACCGCCTTGTTACACCAGAGGTCAGCACAGTCTGCCAGTCTTAGAAAATGACTAGGCCTTGAATGCAGTGAGCTGCATGATTTGAGAGACAACAGGCAAGGAAGTGATACATCCTTGATTATGGCCCCCATTGTCCATGTATCCAGTACATCAAGCATAAACCTATACATCCTGTACGTTTACATAGGTTGTTAAATGGGCCTACAGGTTCTGCCTAACCCCCTTGCCAACGTAACGTTTTTATAACCAAGACATGTCTCGATCACCTCCTATCCTCTGTGCTGAAATAAGCACATAATTACTGGGGCGGCCTTCAGCGAGCTAACCTGTTGTCAAATCAACACAATGTGCCACGAGCGAAACCTGTGAAACCCACAACGCAACAATATAATCTATTCCCCTGTGGCACTGTGAGCCAGTCAGCACAGCGAACAGCAAAGGGCATCAGAGCTCATCAAACTCAATCCCACAGAAACAATGTTCTGAATCCATTTAACCTAATTTAAAGCAGTGCAAGGCGCTGTAAAGAGGCAGCGGTTCTATTTAGGCCATGGGCAAACAGCAAATGAGGGCCACATCATGGGCGCTGGCTCCCAGTGACCTTAGCAGGGTTTGTGCGGGGCCAGGAGTGTGCCCAAGGCTATCCTTGGGTCCCAAACTCATTCAACCCACACAGCATTTCATTCTGACTTAAGCACAATGGCCAAATTAATTCCGGTAAAAGGTACCGGGTGTCCAACCCTTTCTAGGAGACTTTGATGTATTTTGTAGCTCTGAGGGAAGTGCAGTTTGTCACTGCGTTTGAAATTCAATTGGCAGAACTGGCAGTTCTCCTGCAATTAGAAAAGCTTACAACTCCTGATGTGGTCAGAAAACAAATTTAGTCACTGTTGTAATTTGACTTCCTCTTGGTGATGAGAAATGGCATATTGCTTTAGACTTTTCTGTGAGGTTTGATCATTTGTCTCTATCAGGTGCTTGTCCTGTCTGGTTGTTCCAGGTGGTTTGTAGTATAGACGATCCCTCTTTTGACCAGCTCCTCCAGCTGGGAAAGAGGGGACCATCTGGTCCTCAACAGGTAATCACCACCAACACACTGATACACCTGACATACAGACAGAACTGGGTTACGACAAATAACAGACACTGATTTTGGAAAACAGTATTAGGTCAAAACACAAATAAACACACACACACACACAGATTATTTCTAATTCTGGGGTGACATTTATGAACATTTATGGAGGCATAACATTAAGTTGAAAATGTGAAATTGTATAGGGAGTGGACTGAAAAGTGTAGCCATATTGCATATGATGAATCTTACACCGCACAGTGAATATTTCTATTTTTGTCACATAGACATGAGGTTTACATTCCCTTTATCTATATGGTGTTGTTGCTTTCTTTCCTTGCTAAATTCAAAAACACCAAAGGCTCACCCACAGCAATGACATCTATATTTAATGAGATAACAGAATACATTACCATTATATAGTAATGAGTAATATATTAGCAATAACGCGCAGCTGACAGCTTTCTAATAAATCCCTCCAGTGTGATAGAAACAGCTCTATGTATTGTATTGCACACACCTCCCCCAGTCTCCCTCCCGCCCTCCCTCTCTGCTTCTTTCAGCTCACTGAACTGAGTGAAATGTCTTTCCGACAAATTTTTTTTTTTTTGCACGGTGGGAACGTTGCCATGGAGACAGCAGTTCCCCCGGCCCCTTCACCCACCTCCAGCCCCCCCCCCCCCAGCAGTTCATGGTGTTGTAGCAGTGCTAACTGGCGCTTCTGCACTTCTGTGTGTATGTGTGTGTGTTGTTCTGAACTGTTCTCATGCTGCTCACACTGTCAAAGTGCTGCAGGTGCCCCGTTCGCCCCTAGACAAGTGTGTCTATATACAGACCTGTTCTCCTCCGCCTCTCCCTCACACACAAACACACTCTCTCACACACACACTCTTTCACTTCCATTCCTTGTCTTTTTAATTCATCTCCTCATCCACTCCCTGCCWTCCCCTTTCTCTGTGTCATTTCCCCTCACTCTCTTAATCCTTTCCTACTCCTCCTCTCTCTTTGTGTCACACACACACACGTGCATGCATGCGCGCACARACACTTCCCCCTCGGTTGGTGTAGCAGAGTTTCAGTGTGCTGATAGTGGGCATGACTGTAATGCTCAGTTCATAAGGGTATAATCACTGCATGACTTCCCTGGCATTTATATGACTACTAGAAAAGACTCACAAAGCAACAGTAGGTGGCAGACCAGAGAAAGACACACTCAGGGCAGGCAGCAGCACTCCACTTTGCATTTAGATAAAGTGAGGACACAATAAAGAATTCATGACAAAGTGACTAAATAATTACACACGACGATAATGCACGGTAGGAAAGAGAGAGAGGAAGGTCCTATATGTTCAAAGAAGATTCAATATATATATAGGTCCAGTGTGTGTGTAGGCTACTGTATACGTACATAATGCACAAGGTTTGCACGCACACACACCTACTTCACACACAGTGATTAATAAACAAACACACACAGAATGAGGCTGGATGATACATATCCTTTATTTCCATGATCATTGCTTCAGCCACAKCATCTCCCACACGTTCACCTACATCATCTTCCTCTTCACCCTCCTCCCCCTAGTTCTCTGGCTGAAACAAGCATCCTGACTGAATGTCTCACTTCTGTTCAAATGTCTATTTATCTGTTTAACCCATATAAAAAGTAAACTTCTGAAGAAATTATATTTTTTTTAAAGAATCAAAAATTAAATCAGGAATAACTATTTAATGAAGATATACAGGATAAACAATGTTATTTATCATCATTGTTTTGATTACAGAGATAACGATTGCTAGGTCTCCATTTTCGTCATTAGTAGTATTAATATCAAGTTCATTGTCAGGTTTTGCTTAAAGCATCACTTATTTAATTTTCATTGCATCAAGTTGACATCATTCATGTTAATATAAGCATGCACACACGTTTCCCCATGTCCATTCAGAACTGCACTAACACTGAGAAGCGAGAGGGAGAGAGGGGAGGGGGGTTGGAGGGGGGAGAGGGGGTAGGGGGAGAGAGGGGGAGGTTGGGGGAGTCAGGAGAGAGGTTGGGGAGGGGGTAGAGAGGAGGTTTTGGGGGGGGGTGTCCTACACACGGAGAGAGACAGAGGAGAGAGGAGTCTACAACAGAGAGAGAGAGGAGAGAGGAGTCCTACACACTGAGAGAGACAGAGGGAGAGGAGTCCTACACACAGAGAGAGACAGAGGAGAGAGGAGTCCTGACACACAGAGAGAGACAGAGGAGAGAGGAGTCTACACAGAGAGACAGGGAGAGAGGAGTCTACACACAGAGAGAGACAGAGGAGAGAGGAGTCCTACACACGAGAGAGACAGAGGAGAGAGGAGTCCTACACACAGAGAGAGACAGAGGGAGAGGAGTCTACACACAGAGAGAGACAGAGGAGAGGGAGTCCTACACACAGAGAGAGAGAGGGAGAGAGGAGTCCTACACACTGAGAGAGAGAGGAGAGAGGAGTCCTACACAGAGAGAGAACAGGAGGAGGAGGAGTCTACACACGAGAGAGACAGAGGAGAGGGAGTCTACACAAGAGAGAGAAGAGGAGAGAGGAGTCCTACACACAGAGAGAGACAGAGGAGAGAGGAGTCCTACACACGAGAGAGACAGAGGAGAGAGGAGTCCTACACACAGAGAGGAGACAGAGGAAGGAGAGGAGTCCTACACACAGAGAGAGACAGAGGAGAGAGGAGTCCTACACACTGAGAGAGACAGAGGAGAGAGGAGTCTACACACAGAGAGAGACAGAGGAGAGAGGAGTCCTACACAAGAGAGAACAGAGGAGAGAGGAGTCTACACACTGAGAGAGACAGAGGAGAGAGGAGTCCTACACACAGAGAAGAGACAGAGGAGAGAGGAGTCCTACACACAGAGAGGACGGAGGAGAGAGGATCCTTACCCAGAGAGAGACAGAGGAGAGAGGAGTCCTACACACAGAGAGAGACAGAGGAGAGAGGAGTCCTACACACAGAGAGAGCGGGCAAGATGGAGGGAGGCGGAGAGGGGGGGTGAATGGCTGTGTGGCGAGAGAGGGAAGTGGGGAAAAGGGAGTTTTCAGAAATAGAGTGGGAGAACAAGCAATCAAAGAGAGCGAGAGAGGTATAGAAAGAGATAAAGCAGAAAGAGAAAGGTATATAGAGAGAGAGAGCGAGCGAGAGGCAGGCAGAGAGAGAGAAAGAGAGACACAGGTATAGAAACAGATAAAGGGGCAAGAGAAAGGTATATTTAGAGAGAGCGAGAGAGGTGGAGGGTAATACTGAGAGCACACTAGCAACCTCCAGTGCTGAGTGAGTGCTAACACCACAGTGTTATGGGGCAGAGAAGAATGTGGACTGTGAGGGATAGAGACAGAGCCTGGAGATAGGCCAATGGATCAATACTATAGTATCTACTTATACAGGCAGATCAATGACCTCCCAGAACAACCTGAGCTGACATACAGTTCCAGATGGAAAACTTCTGGCTATGATATGGGATATACGGCTTTAATCTGTGTACATACCAAGCATACCAGTAAGCATCCCTGCACTTCCTTGGCCTGAAGTTGGAATAGTAACTGGATCCCCCTGAATGAGTTTAAGGGGAAATGGCAGCCATAGGATTAGTAGTGCTGTTAGTTGAGGTTATAGCAGCAGAAGTGGTGGTAGACATGGTTCTCTCATGGCAGTAGCCACATGGTGCTTAAAGAGGAAGTGCAGAGCATCAACAGGGGGTCATCATATTTCACTAAAGATAAAGGACATGGCTACCCCCTCTCTGTCTCCCCGTTTGGAGGGACTGCTAGGGGACATAAAAGAGTCATTACTCAGCCCAAAAATTCTACCTCAAGTAATCAAAACGTATCTAACATCACGGTGCCAACTGGTTTCCCCTCAGACACACAGTACACATTTACTAAAAGAAGTACACAACCAACACAGTTACTTAGATCAGGCAGGGGGGGCACTTTTGAGTGACTGACAGCTGATCTGGGAAACAACACAGACAATACACTCTAATCTCTGTGAGAGACCGACTGTTCATCAGGGATCATAAGTATCCCACTCCCCACCAAGTGCAATGGGTCCTACACAAAAATGGTTCCTCTAAGACACACAGGACAGAAGACACATTTTGTTCAAAGACAGGAGTTTCAGTCTGTGGATGCTAGGAATGGTGTGGGGCCACGAGGACCGGTAGAAGATAGGGACGGCATGAGCACAGAAACGTGTCACACAGAAGGTCACAGTGACACACACACAGACACACAGGCATACACACACAGACGCACACGAATACAAAACACACACACACAAACACAGAAATACACACAAATCAAAGCAACACAAATGTGTGTGTCCTTCTAACGTTGTCGTCCAGTCGGAGACATGATGGACTGCAGACAATTTTTTTATTTTCAAATTAAATAATGTCTTTCCCGAAAAACAAAATCTTGGAATGATAGAAAAATTCGATATAATGGTGAAATCCTTCCCTGTAGGATACATTTCCAGTAAGTGCACTCCAAGCCGAGCAGGTCCGTCCTCATCKCAGTTCCCCTGTAGAGTCCTCTGGGGTAAAGTCTGCCAGTATGTCCAAACAGMGGAACACTATTCCTGTAACATCCCAAGGCGCTCAAATAGTTCAGGTCTTCAAGTACTCACGGTCACATCCTTAGTGGATCGTAAAAAATGGTATGGATAAATTRCTTTCTGGATGATTATATTACACAAACCCCCAAAACCAAACAAATAGAAAAATAAAAGCAAATTCACATTAATGAGCACCATGAAGAAGGTGACAAAATAATGATTTGAAGGYACACATTTCAAGGTTACGTAACATGCTTCAGCAGATGGGTTCATCCACATTTCTCCCTCCCCTGACATCAATAATAACAACCGGCAAACGTTCCTCCCTCCAGCTAAAAGCCAGAAAAGCCCAGATCCAGAGGGTAGGCCCAAACCAGGCCTCAAGAATGGACTAGACTAGAGTCTCCACAACTGATGTTTGTCCTGCTGAAAACACTACATGGATGTTTCCTAACTCCTACACTTGTATACTAATGGCCTAAAGTAAAGCATTGACACGGTTTGCCTTTTGAAGTCCATACAGTGCAGAAACCTTAGGCTCAGATTTGATTGGAGGGAGAAATGTGCATCATCACACCCCTCCTGGATGAATTACTGGCACTAACCTGAAGCAGTGTGTGTGTGTGTGTGTGTGTGTGTGTGTGTGTGTGTGTGTGTGTGTGTGTGTGTGTGTGTGTGTGTCAGCGTTCTAAGTGTTGCTTGTATAGAATGTAGAATCTGTTTTCCTGTGCTTCGTTGCGACAGGACAGGAGTTGGAATATTCAGCAGTAGCAGTAGAACAGCAGTAGCAGTCGATGTGTCTCCTTATCTCTCTTTGTTTGATGGAGAGAATCTGTTTTCCTGTGCTTCGTTGCGACAGGACAGGAGTTGGAATATTCAGCAGTAGCAGTAGAACAGCAGTAGCAGTCGATGTGTCTCCTTATCTCTCTTTGTTTGATGGAGAGAATTATTCACAGATGAGCAGAATGAAAGGAAAGTCTGGAACTGGAAAGATGATAATAACCTGGGGAGAAAAGGAGAGAGAGAGAGATAAAGTAGGAGAGACAGTGCGGGTGAGAAGAAACATAAACAGAGAACAGACCTTAGAGTACAGTAAGTCAGGGGGTGGGGTACATAACATCTAGATGGTACAGATACTCTTGCCTCACAACTCGTTAATCTAACAGCCTCTGAGTCTCAGCTGGATCACATTCACCAAGTTTATAATCACAAAGCTGTGGTTATATAGGTCCCTCCACATAAAGCTATGGAATATTGAAAAATTGTGTCAGGGTTGGGGTCCACTTTAATAAAGGCAATGCAGGAAATCAATTCAATCTAATTCATGAAGCAGAAATTGCCCGTCCTTTGTAATGACGATGTTTTCTAAATCATACAACTAATTTGTCTGAATTGAAATGGAAAGGACTCCAACACTGATKRTGGCACTGCATGTGAGAGCATTGAACCAAGKGTTCTACTCACAGTTCTACTCAGAGTGAGGACTGTCCACCACGATGTGAGGCTTGGGAGAGGCTGCGGGACTCTTTGACACAAATGAGGCCACAAGTTTTTCCTGGAAAAATATATTAAAGCAGAGTTAGTATCACCAACACAGACACTGTASATAACAAAYGTAKATGTATGCTAAAATAGATATTTCATTACTAATGAAAAATATGGTGAGTGGATGAATAGACAGACCAGTTGTTGTACAGTATGTATCAAGCATCTCAGAGTAGGAGTGCTGATCTAGGATCAGGTACCCCCTGTCCGTGTCATCTTATTCAATGTGATCTAAAAGGAAAAACTGATCAGTACTCCTACTCTGAGACGCTTGATACATGTGGCCCCCAAACTACTGTATGTATGTATGTGTGGTTACTTACAACGACTGAATAGAAAAACAAAGACTAGTTAGAACAGGGGAAAAGAAGGCCAAGTACAATTACATACATGAAGTAGGAAAATAGAATGAGAGCACAGGCCTGCACAAAAAAGTACTGTAGTCACGCACTCACACACACACACACTCAACGGTACACATACACACACACACATCACATCATGCACATAATTACCTCGACGAGCTGGTGCCAGTGGTCTATGGGCTTGCGGGGGTTGGCCAGCATGGCAGTCCAGTGCTCCCTCCCAGGACCCTCAGCGTCACTGCCCACACGACACATTCCTATGAACTCATTATGACCAATACTGACCAACACCACAGCCAGGTAGAGAGAAGAGAGAGAGAGAGAGAGAGAAGATAGAGAGAGAGAGAGAGAGAGAGAGAGAGAGAGAGAGAGAGAGAGAGGAGAGAGAGAGAGAGAGAGAAGGAGAGAGAGAGAGAGAAGGAGAGAGAGAGAGAGAGAGAGAGTG
>NC_036860.1:78734425-78755132 GCF_002910315.2 Salvelinus sp. IW2-2015
GGTTACAGATAGCCCTGAATGAATCGTGAATAATTATGAGTGAGAAAGTTACAGACACACAAATATCCTACCCCAAGTAATTAGCATTTTTGGGGGGGAGGTATGATATTTATGCCACTGTAACTTATATATGGGACCAAATACTACACTTTTGACTACTTTAATACACATAAGTGAATTTGTCCCAATACTTTTGGTCCTCTAAAATGGGGGGACTATTTACAAAAAGTGTTGTAATTTCTTAACGATTCACCCGATATGGATGAAAATACCCTAAAATGAAAGCTGACAGTCTGCTCTTCAACATCATAGTCATTCCATCATTTCGAATCCAAAGTGCTGGAGTACAGAGCCAAAACAACAAAATAATTGTCACTGTTCCAATACGTTTGGGCTACCGTTATATCAATTAACTCAATCTAACAAAATAGTTGAAACCCCAAGCTCTAAGAGCAAAGAGTCTGACATTAAACTACTAACAGGAACTGTCAGAAAGAAAGATGTTCATAATAACGATAAAAGCCATATCCCTGGCCGTGGAGCTGACATATTTATTCAGTCCTCTCTCTCCTCCACAATTGTCCAAGCCATAATTTACACTAATGCCCTGACACCACCAGCACTGGACACTCATTTGGAGCTTCAGCCTCCTGTCACCTGGYAAATAATGTCCTGCTACACTACCTCCTTCTAAGCCCTCTCTAAGCCCTCTGCTTTCTCTCTCCTCTCCTCCATCTCTGCCCTGCTCTCTAAATCCAGCTCTTTTCTGTCTGCTCTTCTCTCCTCCATCTCTCTTTTCTCTCTCTCCTCTCCAGCTGAGCTCATTTTTCAGTGTTACAAATGGGGGTGTTCTCTCTCTGTCTCTCCACTCCACTGGCAGAGTGACTGAGCTGTACTCCTACTGTACTGTCTCCTCTAGACTCCAACACCAAGTCCACTCAGTCCGTCTCAGCCATCTCTAAGACTACACCACTACACTACACATGGCTACAGCTACTCTCTGCCCCTCTGACAGCCTGTAATCACCAGAGGGTGTTAAACATGGGGGCAGAGGAGCTAATGCTGCTACATACACTATATATACAAAAGTATGTGGACCCCCCTTCAAATTACTGGATTTGGCTATTTCAGCCAGACCCGTTGCTGAAAATAGAGCACACAACCATGCAATCTCCATATACAAACATTGACAGAAGAATGGCCTTACTGAAGAGCTCAGTGACTTTCAATGTGGCACCGTCATAGGATGCCACCTTTCCAACAAGTCAGAGCTGCCCCGTAAGTGCTGTTATTGTGAAGTGGCAACGTCTCGGAGCAAAACGGCTCAGCTGCGAAGTGGTAGGCCACACAAGCTCACAGATCGTGACCAGATCACGATGCTCTTAAAAATCATCTGTTCTCAGTTGCAACACTCACTACCAAGTTCCAAACTGCCTCTGGAAGCAACATCAGCACAATAACTGTTTGTCGGGAGCTTCATGAAATTGGTTTCAATGGCCAAGCAGCCGCACACAAGCCTAAGATCACCATGCGCAATGCCAAGCGTCGGCTGGAGTGGTGTAAAGCTCACCGCCATTAGACTTTGGACTTTAGCGGATGCCAGGAGAACACAACCTGCCCCAATGCACAGTGCCAACTGTAAAGTAGGAATAATGGTCTGGGGCTGTTTTCCCTGGTTCGGGCTAGGCCCCTTAGTTCCAGTGAAGGGAAATGTTAACGCTATAGCTTACAATGACATTCTAGATGATTCTGTGCTTCCAACTTTGTGGCAACAGTTTGGGGAAGGCCCTTTCCTGTTTCAGCATGACAATGKCCACGTGCACAAAGCGAGGTCCATACAGAAATGGTTTGTCGAGATCAGTGTGGAAGAACTTGACTGGCCTGCACAGAGCCCTGACCTCAACTCCATCAAACACCTATGGGATGAATTGAAACGCCGACTGCGAGCCAGGCCTAATTGCCCAACATCAGTGCCCGACCTCACTAATGCTCGTGGCTGAACTGAAGCAAGTCCCCGCAGCAATGTTCCAACGTCTAGTGGAAAGTGTTCCCAGAAGAGTGGGGGCTGTCATAGCAGCAAAGGGGGGACCAACTCCATATTAATGCCCATGATTTTGGAATGAGATGTTCGACGAGCACATGTCCACATACTTACGGCCATGTAGGGTATATTTAAGAGTTGAGTTGGAATTGTGACGTACAGAAGAATAGGAGAAAGAGTGGGTGAGGCGTTATAGAATAATTGAAAAAGGAACATCACCATTGTTAAAGATGGCCAGTTTCAGTTCCTTCATAGTGTGTGGCCTATTGTGCACATATATGCACTAGGCTGTGTGTAGGTGAAGCTGATGGTGCATGGTGTGGATTAGTATATTTATAGCACTGGATTTCACTGATTTGATGTACATGTAGGTGTCAGCAGGTACTAGCATTGATATCACTGATTTGATGTACATGTGGGTGTCAGCAGGTACTAGCATTGATGCTAAGGGCTTGGATCATTCAGTGGTTGGTGAAACCCACCTCACACTCAGATCGCCTCTCTGTCTCTCCTCTCTGCTGCTGCTTGCTCCTCATTATGGAAAGCTGTTCCACTTGGCATCACATTTAACCTCCTCTTCCACTGAGACAAGCAAAGTGGGTCACAGGATCTGAAGCGCTAAACATGCCAATGGGAAGTACATGCTGCTGCACTTAGAGAAGAGGCTAGAAACAAGACTGAAAACTGAGTGATGGAGAAGATGGGAAACAGACAGGAGGAGGCTTAGTGACAAGACGTAATGCACAGTCATATACTGTATGGATAGAGAGAAAGACATTACAGACTGGAGAGGACACACATCAGTCAAGAAGAAATATGAAAGCTTGTGTAAATATGTTGAGTAAATAAGGATAGTTGCCTGAAGGAAGCTTTCAATCAAACCAAACAACAGCATATTGTTTTTCCACCCCTAAACGTATGCACTGTTAGAAGTTTGGTATTTTCATAAACTACAGTATAACAAAATGTCTGAATGAACAAATAAGTCAATATAGAGTTTAGCATTTTCTGTGGACTACAATGATGGTTGCAACCAAACAAATTCAGTCCAATATATATATTACTGTATTTAATTAAGCAAAATGATTAACTAGCTAGGCACTGTAAGCTAACATTAAAAGTTCAACATAGCATGCTTCAGACGATCCACAAATTATAAATGAATCATGGTTCATAATACAGTTTCATGCCACACGACACAAAGGGGGTTTGTTGAACCAATAAATACATGTCATACCACGAATAAATTGTGAAAACACATCCAAAGCTTAATTCAAAAAAAAGAATGCATTTTTCTTTAATGATTTACATTTTACAATTCTACAGCAGACCATTAGAATGTTTACCTCTTCAGAAGGCTGATTATTATCACCACCTGAATCAACTCTAAATCTTGGTCCAGGGGAAAGTTGGGGAACCATAAATGAAATGTTAGATTTTTTTTAAAGTAAATAAACATATGTTCTATCATGTAATATAAACAAACCTTTCATATCTGGAACAATCAATATTATATGTAAAATATTAAATTACAATAAAGCACCATTTTCAATAATAATAATAATAATAATATAATAATAATAATACAGACAGACATGACTGCTTCATGGTTTTACATAAGATGATGTAGTCCTATTGAGTACCTCTGTTGGATTGCTATGGAACGATGTCTAGATGACGAAAGTGGATTGCTCAAATGACATTACAAATGTGTAAGAGCAACATCCATTTCAAAAAGTGAATCTCATTCATGGATGTAAAAATAATACATGCAACCACGTGGCTGACTACACATTTCTCAGATAACATTTCATTGCGATCACCATCTACACAACTAGCCTAAAGTGTGATCCAATTACGTAATGAGCGAGACAAGACTAAAAGCAAGATTATCAGTAGTATGTCCTTGTTCTAATTCACAACAGATTGCTTTGAAGTTGCTTCATAAATAATGCCATAAGCACCAAGTATTCTCAGTGTGGATACAGAGGGGAAAGAAGGGAGGGAACACAAAATGTACCCACTTAGTCCAAGTTGCCCCACTAATACAGTATCATCTACCCCTTGACCTACACAAGACCAAAGAAAAAAACTCATTCTGCAGAAAACATTGCAGTCAGTCTCCCACCACCCCGGTCCTCCCTCGTATACTGTGGGTGCTTGGACAGCGGCTGCAGAGCTGCAGTTATGTCATGCACGCCACCCCTCAGTGGAGTTGTCCTGGAATTTACAGGCCTGGAAGTCATTCTACAGTACACACTGTTGATGCACAGTGCATTTCTTAATGCACCATTGACTGCTAATCTTCACTCAAATTGGCAAGGCAGTGCACAAACATACCATGTACAGAAAAGCATGGCACTAAAAACTCCTCACTCCCACACACTTGCAAGTCTATGTACTTAGTGAAACAGAGAGAATCCAATAAAACTGTACTTTTTAGAGCTCGTAGACAGAACTTAAACCGATGGAATCAAAGCCCTACTCCAAAATCACAGAAACACACATTGTTTTAAAACTTAAAAACACATTTTTATGTCAAAGTAATCATGTTGTAGAATGTGCAAACGGTTTGTGTAGGCCTATCTTCCTGACGTGTCAACTTCAGAGAACAACCCATTCAACTATGTTACAGTACAATAAGAAGGCCTCACATACTACTAACTAGAGGGTTCAATGTGCCCACCTTGAGGCTAACTCTGCTATGACAGAGTCATGCCAGAAAAGCATTGTGGAGACTGACTGATCTATTCACTACATATTTTCCTCTTGCAAATCACTGAACTTACACAGAAGATGGTTGTATTCACAAAATAAATAGAAGTAAAACTGTTAAGCATACATTACTCGATCCCACAGATGTCAATAAAACCTTCTCTGAGACATTCATATCATAACAGTATCCAAGAGAGGATTAGAACAAAACACAGTAACCATTAAACAAACATAATGATAGGTAGACTGTGTAAATTGCTGTTTAAAAAAACATCAGGGCAGAGATATGCTCCTCATGAACAATTCTGTACAATAATGTTGATATATTACAAGCTGCATCAAAGTCAGATGAGAAGAACAGGTATAAATCAGTCTGTATACTGGAGGTCCAGATCCACTAGCCCATCAGTAACCACTAGCCTCAGTCTTTGGGTTACGGTCTGAGACCGGGGTACTCAAGGAGTGGGAGGATGTGGAGCATGGTGGGATGTGGTGGGTGATCTATGGGCTGGCACTGCTGTTGTGTGTCCCTCTTGCAGTGGTCATCCTGGCTTTAAGCCCTGAAAACCCACAGAGAAGAGGGGTGAGTGTGAGAGTTGGGGTCCACATGGCTCAGAACCAGCCTCCCCTGGGTGCCCGAAGGCTCCATGAGGCAGCGGTACGTATAGTTGGTGGGCGGTGACCCTGGGTAATTCCCAGGCCTGGTGACTGAGTGGTCACCAGTAAAGTTGACCACGTAAGGTGGACCTTGGTGACCATAAGAGTAGGAGAAGGAGGAGGAGGGGGGCTGCTGTTTGTTTGCTGGTGTCTGTGATCCAGAGGGAGAGCTGTGTGCTACTTGGGGGCTAGTGTGCTGAGAAATCGAGGGAGAGAGGAGGTGGAAAAGGTCAAGTCTGAGGAATCGTAACACAGTTTGTCAGGTGACGCCGATGTGGCATAGGAAGAGTGAGGGTTCTGGGAGTGCACGCAGCACAGGCTTGTCCTGATTCAAACGTTTGCCATGAGGAGACCCATAACTCTGAGGTGCTTGGCTGGGGAAAAAAGAAAGGCCTTGGGAGAGTGGAGAAGTTTTTGCTGCCAAAGCTGGTTTCAGTGTATTGAGGTTTGTCAGAGGGCGTTCTCCAAAGCTGTCGTTGTACTTTTACTGGAGTCTGGAAATAATCTGGATGGACTTTGTCATTGGGAAGATTTGACTTGATGGGGTAGTTTGATGCATTGAGACGAACTGGATTTTTTTCTGAAATGATGCTATAACTGGGCATGCACCTTTATGGCCGCCAGTGCTAAAACCTGAACATTTGTTACTCTGGTGGACCTTGTCAGTGTCACTGTACCTAGATTTGGCAATATGAGGTTTGGCCCTTTTTAGGGTTGCCAGGACAATATTAACTTTAGAAGGGGCACTATTCAAATTCTGACTTGGTTTCCCTCCTTGAAACTTAAGCACACTCTGGATCACACTGGAGCTTTTGTCATATGTGTTGCGAAAACATCTCCTACATTAGGATTTAATTGACAGCCAAACTTGTTAGAAACCACTTGAGGTGAATGGACAGACTTGACTGAGTAATTCTGGGGCCGGTTTTGAAGGAATTGGCACTGGCTGAGAGGTGGAAAATTGAGATTTGTTGGAAGAGCTCATCAGGTGGAAGGGACCCGGAGTTTTGACTTGAGGCTGGACCTTAGAAAAATTGGAATGAGCAGAACTAGCCTTAGTACCATTGGTGCTCTGATTGAGAAATTGACTGGGGTATTATGGGAATGGGAACCGATGGATGGAGTATTTGTGTTAAACATGAATGATTCTTTTGAGAGTAGTGGGTTTTGGCTGCTGAAGATAAGGCCTGTGTCTTAGAATCTTCTTTTGACAATTTCATCCAGGATTTTCATCAAAAAACGATCCATGAAAGTCCTCAGCGCTGCAAAGGGGTGTAAAACAAAAATTTGCATTGAGCTGTCCTCTGTCTTTGGAAGTATCCTTAACTCCACAATCCAAAGGGAGAGACTCATTTTTGGAGCACACAAGACCATTAAGAAATTGCTGATCCTCTGCATTGAAGATACTTCCTGGYCTTGGAGGGCCAAGGTATGGGGTTTCTGGGTTCCAAGCATCCGAGGGGCTATGAGAGAGGGGACTACTAAAGGGCCCGCTGGGTGGATCCATTGGACAGAGGTCTATTGGAGAGGTTTGGAGGATGTTCTGTGGATGATAGAACCCTTCAAGATTGAGACACTGGAAGTCGAGGAGATCTTCACAGCAATTAGCAAAGCTGGATTCTGTGGAAAGCATCCTTTCTGGAAAACTGAACGGTGGAGACTGAGACTGGGATGGAATCTTTGAGGTGGAAGCAGTGTAATCAGAAGGTATGTTTTTTTCTAAGGATTGTGACTGACATAACCCTTCTGAGAGTCTAGAAAGACTGTTGTCTATCTGTAGCAGGTTATGACTAAGACAAGAAGTTCCCATCTCTCCAGTTGCAACCTTACGAGCAGTCTCTGTTTTCTGCCTTTCTTTCCGTCCCCTTCCCCTTCCCCTTCCTCCCCTATTAGTGATTTTTGGCATGGCCCTGTCATTCATTGTTTCAGGAGCATAGGCCATCACATCAGAACCCACAGGTTGMGGTGAGTTAAGGGTCAAGGGTGAGAGAGATAAAGTGAGGGGGGGAGGTTCTTTTTTCAGAAGAACAGCAGAGGAATCTTTTAAAGTGTTGCACTTGATTGCACTGTTGAGTTTCTGGCAGGTGGGAGYTTGAGAAGGGCACTCTTCTTTTYGCTTAACGCATGTKATTTCCTTCTTCTCTTTTTCAGACTCTGCTTCAATCTGCTCCAACTCCTGGCTGTCRACCTCCCATACACCCTGTATTTTTCTCCGCAGTTTGATCCGTGGCAAGGGTTGGTCCTCATCCTTTACTTTGTGTTCATGCAGTGCCCCACTGTCAACCAAACTACTCTCTACTCCAATACAAGTATCCTTCACTTGTTCTCTGTCTTCAGCCAAGGATGGAATATCTTTCTCTTTTCCACAGATTCTAACAGGACTTGGTGTGACTTGATAGTCACATTGCAGTCCCCCCACTCCGACAGACATACCCTCACTAGTAATTGTATGGCCCTTTTCTCCTGGTAGTTGCTTTACTCCATAAATAACCTCGTCTAACACCTCATTTATCTCTACCTCGCTGAGCTCCCCCTGTTRCTTTTTTTTCTCTTTRGAGTCTACAGCTACAACCTCACTCTGCCTGTTCATCAAAATGGGACCTTTATCTTTCAAACTCCCCAATCTGTCTCGTCTAACTTTACGTCTCTTCCAAAATCGTACGTCATGAGTCTCCTTCCCATCTGCCTGGGCACCCTTCTCCATTTCTAAGTTTAAGATTGACACAGAATCTAAAATGGCCCTATAAGGCTCCAATTGTTGTGAATCAATAGACTTTTCTGCTTCAATAATCAAATCCTCTCCTCCTGCAGGTCTGTCCAACTCCCACACTTTGCCCCTCTTTCTCTTAAAACGGATTTTGAAGTTGAGGCTCTGCCCTTTCCCGTTCTCTTCCTTGTATGTTTGCGAGGTGAGTGAATTCAGTAACTCAGTATGTGATTCTGGCTTCTTCTCTCCTTCKTTTACATGTTCTTTTTTAGAATCCAGTGAGATTTCACCATGTCCTGCTTTGTGTTTGTCCTCATCAGATTCATTCTCCAGTACCTCTGAGTCMCGGGTCCCTCTTTTATACTTRCCTGCACTCCTCCGTGGCCGGTCTTGTTCCAGTTGATTGACTCTGGGACGCAGCATTCTGGGCGTTGCATTTTGTTTTGCTGTCCTCTTGAAGGTCTGTGTCCGAGATTGGACCCCAAACTCTGAAACGGTAGACTTAGGGTCACTATTAGACCGCAACCCACCTCTACCACAGTCCTCCAACACTTTGATAGCTTTGGTTTCTCTTCCGGAACACAGAGTCAGATTCTGCCTCAGCCCTGTGGAGGGTTTGAGGTCCTTGGAGGATGGCTCTGACACAGGAGAGTTGATGCTCTGCTCAGAGTCAGTCTCCACCGAATTACGGAACATCCGTTTCTTCAGAGGAATGTTGGCCTGGGTGTGTGTCTGAAGATATTCTGAAGAAGGAGGGGGAGACTTGGAAAGCCTATCTTTCGCTGGGATTAAATCATCGTTACTTTGTGGCGAGTGAATATGCAAGTCTTGACCTGGACCCTCAAGTTTCATCTTACTAGCCCTTCCTTTCCCCCGTTTGGAAATTATCCCACTTTGTGTTGTTGCATGAGGCAAACTATTTGTCTGTGCATCAGATAATATTTGTTCCCTAACCTCTTTCCCCCCATCATTATTTGCCTCTCTGCCATCTTCCATTTGCTTATGGTTGGAGGAAATTAGATCTTTCTTTCCTGTGTTCCCACTTCCTGAGCCCCCAGCCTTCTGATCCCGCTCTTTTCTTAGAATATCAGAAAGTAGAACCCTCACCTGTTTGATAACAACACCCTTCTTGTCCATAGTTATACTACTCCCCTTTTTTACCATTTCAGACACCCTCTCATTCTTACCTCCATCCTTTCTGATAATGCTGTCACAACTTTTGCTATTTTGTCCTCCTGCTTTTCCATTACTCTGTTCTTCTGCATCATTTCGCCCTCTAAGCACCCTCTTATCACAGCCAACKARTTGAGATTGTACACTTTTACTATTTAGTTTTGCCCCTCTGTCAATGTKTTTTACACTCCCCCTATGCCRCTTCCCAGCCACACTAACCTTTTCCCCCCCACCAGCAGCTTCTATTTCAATYACCTTCTCACCTGCCCCTTTCTCACCATGTAAWAKATCYACCTTCACCACAGCAGTCTGTCCCCTTCCTACATCAGCTTTGTTAATCTTAGCCTTGAAATACATTTCCCTCACCCCTTTCTTACCTTCAGCGTCTGACAACTCTCTGCCTGCTTCCTCCATGGACTTCTGCTGGGACCTGGACACTCTGGTGTCTGCCTCTCCTCCCTGTGTAGCTGATCTAGCCATCTGTTCTGCTTGCACTGGTACGCTGCTCTCTCTTCTCACAATGCCCTTTCCCTCCAATCCTGGACAGGCCCTTTCTTCTGCTACACTTRCCGGCACAGACACTCTTATCAAGCTAACTGTGACTTGCTTCAGTCCTGACATTARTGGAACATGGTCAAGTGAGGGGGAAGAGAGAGAAATGGTYCTAGGGGTGGTAGTGACAAGGGGAGTACTAATGGGTTTCTGGTGATTCCCAGGCTTKTTGGCTTTGTCCAAAGCACTTTGGCAAACTTCAACCCTTTTACCAGAGGGTTTGCTCGCCACAAGTGTCCCATCAGTCCCCGATTCTCCAATGGTTTTGATTTCCACTTTCAGATCCACTGGTTTCTGATCTGCATMCTGAGCCTTGCTGCCTTTGGGCCCGCCTCCACCAGTGTATGTTCTGTTGCTGATGTATGCCACATCATTGTTGTTGCCGCTGGTGTTATTTTCGATGGTTATGCAATTGGTTCCATGAATATCTTTGATAACATTGTGCGTGGCATCTTTTCCACTACAGCTATCCATGTGTTTCTGAGGACTTGCGCTGTTGCTTTTTCTGCAAATYGGTTTGGTGAGTTCAATGCGCTTGCTAATGATTTTGTTGTTCTTCTTGGCTCTGGAAACAGACGYGCGTGTGTGACAGTTTCTGATCATGCTCCTTGTTCTGGAAGAGATCCTTGTCTGGACAGATACTTTTTCCACCACTCGAAGGGGCTTTCCACCCAGTATCTGTCCACAAACTGCTGGTCCAGCATTCTGTTGAGAAGACAAGGAAGGMTGAAGAGTGAAAGGCTTCAGGTTTAACTCACAAGTATTGCTGCTCTTCTCTTTTTTGTCATTCTCTTTGGTTGTACAGCAGAGAGCAGATTGTTCCTTCCTCCACTTGTCTTTTGTCTCCACATGTTCAAGCTGGTGCAGCAAGGCCCTCTCTTTGCTGGTGGGGTCCTTGCAGCTCAACAAGAAGTTGAACGTGTGGCGCCGTACTCGGACCCTAAGGTTCCTCAACACCACCTCTGATAGGGATGGCATTATCAGCCGTTGCTGCTTCATTRCCGATATCCTCCTTTGCCCCTCCTGTTTCAACCTTTTGGTCTTCCTGCTCATCATCAGAGCATTTCTCTTCATCTGCTGGGTAAATGAATTCCTTGAAGGGATAGCTAAGACAGGAAGACAAAGAACTAAGAAATTCAGGCAAAACCAATAGCATAACAAATAAATGCATACTGGACCTAACATTACAATCTAGTTGCATACTGTCACTAACTGTCTTATCTGCAATACATTTAGCAATAACGAGTTTATTGCTCAATGATCAATACGTAGTACCACTTGTATCTTCATAGAATGAGAATTTCAGGCATTGTTAAAAGACATGAACATCATTAGCTTAACGTTTGAAACGAGAGACACAAACTTACCTGAATTTGAAAATGTAAATGTAGGCCGAAATGTAGGAGGACAGGGTGCTTTCCCTCTGTTAAGACGAAGGTCTGTGTCTCTGAGGCGGTACTTCTGGCCAGACAGGTCATTAGAGTCATCACAACCAGGCTGCCTCTCTCTGTGTCGGAAGTGACCCTCTCCTTTTCTAAATAATAAAGAAATAGTATAATGTTACACGTCATTATATAGTACCAGTCAAAAGTTTGGACACATTCAAGGGTTTTTCTTTATTTTTACTATTTTCTACATTGTAGAATAATAGTGAAGACATCAAAACTATGAAATAACACATGTAGTGGGCCAAAAAAGTGTTAAACAAATCAAAATATATTTAATATTTTAGATTCTTCAACTAGCCACTCTTTCCCTTGATGACAGCTTTGCACACTCGTGGCATTCTCTCAACCAGCTTCATGAGGTAGTCACCTGGAATACATTTCAATTAAAAGGTGTGCCTTGTTAAAAGTTAATTTGTGGAATTTCTTTCCTTCTTAAGGCGTTTGAGCCAATCAGTTGTGTTGTGACAAGGTAGGGGTGGTATACAGAAGATAGCCTTATTTGGTAAAAGACCAAATCCATATTATGGCATGAACAGCTCAAATAAGCAGAGAAACAACAGTCCATCATTTCTTTAGGACATGAAGGTCAGGCAATGCGGAAGATGTCAAGAACTTTGAATGTTTCTTCAAGTGCAGTCACAAAAACCATCAAGCGCTGTGATGAAACTGGCTCTCATGAGGACCGCCACAGGAATGGAAGACCCAGAGTTACCTCTGCTGCAGAGGATAACTTTATTAGAGTTACCAGCCTCAGAAATTGCAGCCCAAATAAATGCTTCACAGAGTTCAAGTAACAGACACATCTCAACATCAACTGTTCAGAGGAGACTATGTGAATCAGGCCTTCACGGTCAAATTGCTGCAAAGAAACCACTACTAAAAGACACCAATAAGAAGATGGGACGTGCTTGGGCCAAGAAACACAAGCAATGGACATTAGACTAGTCCAAATTTGTCCTTTGGTCTGGAGTCCAAATTTGAGATTTTTGGTTCCAACCACTGTGTCTTTGTGAGACACGGTGTGGGTGAACGGATGATCTACGCATGTGTATTTCCCACCGTAAAATCATGGAGGAGGAGGTGTTATGGTGCTTTGCTGGTGACACGGTCTGTGATTTATTTAGAATTCAAAGGCACACTTAACCAGCATGGCTACCACAGCATTCTGCAGTGATACGCCATCCCATTTGGTTTGGGCTTAGTGGGACTATCATTTGTTTTTCAACAGGACAATGACCCAACACACCTCCAGGCTGTGTAAGGGCTATTTTTACCAAGAAGGAGAGTGATGGAGTGCTGCATCAGATGACCTGGCCTCCACAAACCCCCGAACCTCAACCCAATTGAGATTGTGACGGAAAAGCAGCTAACAAGTGCTCAGCATATGTGGGAACTCCTTCAAGACGGTTGGAAAAGCATTCCAGGTGAAGCTGGTTGAGAGAATGCTAAGAGTGTGCAAAGCTGTCATCAAGGCAAAGGATGGCTACTTTGAAGAATCTAAAATATATTTTTTGATCTGTTTAACACTTTTTTGATTCCAAGTGTGTTATTTCAAGGTTTTGATGTCTTCACTATTATTCTACAATGTAGAAAATAGTAAAAATAAAGAAAAACCCTTGAATGATTAGGTGTGTCCAAACTTTGAATGGTACTGTATGTATGTATGTATGTATGTATGTATGTATGTATGTATGTATGTATGTATGTATGTATGTATGCATGTATGCATGTACGTACGTATATAAGTTAAGCTGGTCATTGAGACAATGAGCAGATATGTCTCAATCCTCTCACCTCTCACAGGTGCAGCATTCACACATTTCATTGTCTTCTCCAAAAAAGCTGTCGCCATAGTAACAGGTGATCTCCTCCCCAGGTGCGATGGGCCTCACCACTTTTACACAGCCTCCATTCTTATCGCCAGGAACAAACTGGAGAGAAGGGGGAGGTGAGGGAAGAAACAAGGTGACATCGCTAGCCCTGGGGATGTAACACTTCAAACAATAAAACCATAATAGTACAAACAAAAGACACAGACGAAGAGGATAATAACAATAATCATGTATAACAACACTTCTATAAAAAGGGAACAATGCTTAACAGGAACAAACACYCAGAYCGATTAAAAATATAGYAGAGTAACATGACTAATAATATATAACATTGTTGATTACCTTACAGTTRGGTCTGCAGTCTTCACCCAGGAAACAGAAACAAACGTATGGTTACAATACAGATATAACAACTTAAAAACACTGGAAATTGTGCRATGCGTCTGTATAATAAAAGRATTGACCATTAGCAAATCCTGTGAAGCTCTMCTGTAGGTGAGCACATTAAATAACAGYATTAGATTAGTGCATMTGATTTGATCACTCTAGATCTAATGTATGACTTGTTAGGATTGCCTAATTAAGAGAAATCCCATAAGCAGATGCTCTGTCTGTGTGTTCTGTGATAGTGTATGCACAGTGGGTTTCTGTTTAAGTGTGTGTACAGTGCCTGTACAGTGTGGCAGACAGTAACTGGGGTTGAATCTTGAAAAACTCACCGTGGTTGATGAAAGCCGCAGGCCCAAGCCAGAGTTGTGCACAGCGCTTACGAGTGGAGTACATCACACTAAAGTCATTCACCCCTGCTCTCAGAACAGCACTGTCTGCTGGACTCAGCTCGGCTATACAACCCAACAGAACCTCCATCCGCTCACCWACAAACCTGCAGCATTCAGCGTCACAGTTAAACATGATATATAAAWACACAGACAAGATMTATCTAATCTGCAGAGTTASACATGACTATTGAATGCAARTGTTAAAAGAAGTTGATRCTTACCAGTGCTTGGTAGAGGTTATCTTTGCTCCGTTGGTTTCTGAAGAGTATCGGTCACATGACTCAATCTGGACACCACTATCCAACAGGAAGGCACAGAGYTAGCGATACACCTGAAGAAATAATAGCTGTCAAGACCATGCATATAGCCAAGCATGTTCATGCACACAATCATGAATACCCACAGAGTGAAAATAGCTAATATTAGCTAACTACCCAAACTAATAAGACAAAATGACAGAGGCCAACAAAAGTATATGAACAAATGAAAGAAATTACACTGACTAAAGAAAGGAAGGGGCAATCAAAAACGTACTTCTAGTGCACACTGATATAACAGGGTTAACTGATCCTGCAAACACACACTTACATGCTGTTTCAGTAGTTCCAGACGGTGTGTTCCCAGTCCAGTGAAGTAGTCACAGGCCCAGTCTCCCACTGTGAGYGCCTCAAAGGTGGCCTGRAAGTCATGTGTGCGTTGGAAGCGTAGCAGAGTCTCTTTYAGGTAGCCCCAACGACGGACCTCTGGGGGGGGACTGCAGGGCGACAAGAATTAGGTGTGTGCTGTTCTTTGCAATTGTGAATTAACTTCTCCACTTCTCTTTGAAGAACGCTGAAGTTGTGCCTTAACTGCCTGATGAAGACTGATTACTAGACGTATAGAGGAACCACCAAGACCAAGCACAAGAAAAATGGTACAATGCATACATCTATGGCAAAAGTTTGTCATTTCACACACTTTTGTCAAATATAATGTAATGGATAGGAGGTTTAAAGAGATTACCTGACGTTCATTTTATGGGTGCTGAACCCCAGCAAGGGGTCCAGRACCAAGCTGGTGGCCAGATCATCCGTCTCACACAGCTCCATCACACTCATTTTACTGCATCCGTCCATCGCCTCCCACCATCAGCATGCTGAAAGGACAGGGGTCGGGGTCAAGGGACAGGGCGATGCGACTGACAACCACCCACAACTGAGTCAAGTTGTCCTCGTATCCCCATACAAGCTAACGTTAGCCTTTAAGTACGGCTTCGATAAGCTAGTTCTAGCTCAAGCATCAATACGGTTATGTTAGAAACTAGCAAACTGACCAGCTAACTAGCTAGCCAGCCTTCTGATTTTGATGTCTAATTTAGCATCATAGTTAGCAGCTAGCTACCGCAGGACATAGCGTTAAGCTGAAAGTCTAGCTAGTTAGCGTCTCAGGCATAAGCAAACATGAGAAATATAACTAGCATCATAGTTAGCAGCTAGCTACCGCAGGACATAGCGTTAAGCTGAAAGTCTAGCTAGTTAGCGTCTCAGGCATAAGCAAACAGGAGAAATATAACTAGCTATATTGATTTATATAAGTTAGTCTGCAGTTAAATTTAGCATAACATTACCTGGGAGTATTTGATAACGAAAGCCGTTAGCTAGATTGTATCCGTAGTGGTTGCAAGCTAGCCGCTAGCTGGCTATGTCAGATGTCGAGTCAGCTAGCTAACGTTACGTAGCCGAAACACAGCACAATTTCTTGGTGTTGCCTCGTTGATTCAACGCTGCAYATGTAATCAAATTAGCTAATCAGCTAGTTTCCACAGCAAAACGACTGACCCGAGGAAAGGAATATTTTTTTTTTATGTTTGTTATTCTCGTATCAGAAGTTGGGCGAACAACCACTGAGGTATGCGAGTAACACTGCTGCAGTGAAACCGAACTAGGGCCATATCCGTTGTTTTTCATTGGCTAGTGCCAAGGTCAATTTTACGCCAGTTACGAAATCTCTCACAGGCCATTTGTCAATAGGGAGAGGATGTACTTTAGTTCTAGTAATACTGTTGGTTGTACCTGGTCATAGTAGGTTGGGTTTCAGTTGCTTGAATGGACAGTCGTTATTTATACGTTTCAGTTTAACAGAACTCACGTTACACAAATTGATAACCCTCTCAAAAATAACACTGTTACATCGACAGAATCCATGGCTAAGGACCCCGTCTCAGCCATCTACTACATTGGTGTAAGCAGTGGGATCATGTCAGTGGTCCTTCATGGTCTTGGGGAAGTGTACCCTTACACACATGCTGGGTGTCTTGCACGGTACACGGAGTGGATAGCGCATCAGTGTAAGCTTGTAACTACCCAGGCTTAAGGTACAAATCGTTGTAGATCGAGCCCATTCCAACTCACACCTACTACACTGAAGTTATGAAGTTCCAGACCTTGATTAAGCCTATACTCCTACGTCTGGGTTAAATACAAAGCCAATATTACGATGTTGGCCTTATAAATTAATTTACACAGGCAGTTATATGATATTTCTTCCTACCAATGGGTCAGCTCTGAAATGTGATAAGTGAAGAAAATAAAAAATCGGAATTAGGCTGCCTGTCTAAACGCAGCCAGTGTGAGGCAATAGAACACTTAGCAAATGTCTAGGACTAGATTGAAGAAGCCAAAAAACTGGAATCGCTGAGGATTGATCAAGGACAGTGGATACCCCCCTCATGTCCTATAAACAATATGAATCTATGGCACCACTGAATAAGTTAGACATGCAAAGTCCCCCTATACCAGCAAGGGCCTGATTCTGGCCCCAGGTGGTACCCACTACAATCAGACCACATGTTTACTTAGCCAGACATTTAACTTTCCAAGGAAATGGTAGTAGACAGTTTCACATGATTGAAGACATCCAAAATTGGAGCTGCAATTTATTACAATACTTGTGTAGTACAACAGGGATAATGTCATGTGCACGGGTAGAGGACATGGAGTGTCATGCGTCAAGCCCTCACTGACAGCAGCTTGTGTCACACATCTTGCATCTTGCCCTCCTTGCACACACACAACCAGCGGCGCACTTGCTGCATCCAGGTGGGCAGCAGGAACAACCTGGAGGAATGATAGAAGAGATTAGTACTGATTAATGACCATGACTGGTTTTCCAACAAGACCTGTGGCTGCTATATAACAGGCCTGAAGGCATTTTATCTGGGCTAAAAGTTCAGCTGAATGTTAGACATGCCACTGGTGGCAGCATCTGGAGTTTGACAGTGGATATTCAATTTGAAAATTATTATTTGGACATTACACTAAATACTTACAATGTAAGGAAAGATATGCAATTTTGTAATTTCAGGTGAAGGATTCCTTTAAAGCAGGGTTTCCAAACTTGGATCTTGGGCCCATGTTTAGATTTTTGGCCAAGCACTACACAGCTTGGGCAAAATCAAAGCTTGATGAGTTGATTATTTGAATCCGCTGTGTAGTGATTGGGCAAAAATCAAAGCATGCACCCAAGGGGGGCCCCAGGACCGAGTTTGGGAACCCATGCCTTAAAGGGACACTAGGGTAGTCAATTTCGCTCTTAGGTCTCAATGGTGGGTTGCGCTTTGACACTGGGCGGATTTGATTATGCCGAGCAGCGGGGCACAGTCTATGGCCTTTGATGTGAAAAGGCGAAGGCGGTGAGGGAGGAGCCGGTTCGCAAATCGAACAGTCATCTGCACCGCACCGTATTTGCAAACTAGTTGTTTTCATAGGGAAGGCAAATAGAGAAATTACTATTGCACGTGAAGGCAATCCTACTCATTACTCCACGCGCATAATTACGTCACTTTGAGCGGACTTCGCCGTGGGCTTTCTCCCGGCACCTGGCTCACGCCCAGGAGGCGTTGTAACGCACGCCTACCCGTGCCAAATTTTTGGGAATCCTCTCATTGGTTTGGGATGTTCAGTCTGTCGAAGACGTGGCTACCAATTGTTCACAACTAAACTGTAAAGTTTTTTTTTTAAGCAAACTGCACTTGTTACAGCTATTTTGACAAATTCACGACATGTACCCAAAGAATTTAACTTAAATGTATAATGCGCTTAGTTTAACTGTCGTAGGCCTATTCCATCAGAACACAATATAAAATGCTTACTAAATATTGGAGAAAACACTAAAGTTACAACTATATATAATTGAATGGATAGTCAGTCCTTACATCCCATAGCGCAGTCTAAGTGTACATTTCGCCAGCTCCATCCGTTAGCGTCGCTTTGCTTCGACGGATTGCACTTTATAGATCACATTTAGCAGAAGTTATTGCGGGTGTAACGATTCTTGTTCCGGGCGCAAACAGATCAACACATGCACTTACTTTTCGTGGCACATCCGCATTTTGTACACTTGCAGATTCCACCGCAACTGCAGCGTCCAGCTATAAACAAAACACGTCAACTACTAAATTAGAGTCACCTGCATTGGAAATCTATATAAAAATCCATTGTACCCGTTCAGGTCAATTCGGAATTTGGAGATCGAATCCATTAGGCAAACTTACTTTTTGAGCAATCACAAGTATCCATTTTCAGTTTGAATTATATCTTAGCCCAAACAATTCAACAAGGCTGACCTGACTCCGTTCCAGTGACGCTTTGTCTGCTATTGATTTGAGATTTAGTTCAGCTGTTTTATATGTTCGGAATTGATAGGGCAATGTGCAAAATAGAAACGTGCATTCATGCTCCACTTATTTCTCCCTATAATACAATTTTACTGTAAATTATTTCCTATAGATGAACTGCATACGTTGTTGTATACACTAGATGGCGCCCATTTAAAATGTAATCTGAAACATACAATATGTAGTATGTATCACAATATGGGTAATTCAACAGTAGTGGCCTATAGCGTCAATTTATCTTACATTATACACAAACCATGGCTCATTTAAAGTTCCATTATAGAATATTGGCCGTTTCTTGAGACAAAAATGGTCCACTATTATGTCCAGAAATGACTTCTTTAGACAGAAGGGGGGCCAACCTCCCCACACCCATGAGCAAAAGTTTATATTGCACATCATGCATACGAACCATACAGCCAACACTCGAGCAAAACTTCCATATTGTATCATCTTTAAGACAAAAACAGACAAAGTACAAATTCACTATTTTTTATTTTCTACCCGGTAACAGACAGGATTTGTGATTGGTTGGAAAACAAATTACATAAAAATAAAACATTTTATTTTTATTTAACGTTTTTGATTCATTTATATTTTAGCTTTTCTAGCCTGGGGCGCGTTCAGCAGGACTTAACGTTTGATACGTTCGGATAGAAATAGGCTATGTAGAACAAACGCCTCTGACATGTAGAATACGAACGCATCAGCTCTATTCATGGCATTTCTATCTGCAACGTCCGGCAACTGAACGTGGCCTTCTATTGCCCACAGCGACAGTGCATTAAGGAAAAACGTCCCTGATTGGTTAAAATAAAAACGTTTTACATTATCACAATATCTATATTGCCCTAGTCCTTGAAATAAAAGTTCAAAAGAAATAAGATTGATATCGATAGTTACAGTAGATTGTTGGTGATGTCTTAATAATGATTTTAGCAAATAAATGATCTGACCAACATTACAAGCAGAACGTTTACCCTGCTATGAACAGAGTAGGGTCGGGTGAAATTGGAAGTTGTGAAGTATCATTCAGGACAGCAATACTAAGACCTGCAATGATCCCCAAAACAATTTATCTTCAAGTTGAGGCATTGCTCTACCCTACTGCCTAAAGCATGTAAGCAAAGCTTGTTTCCAAAATGCATGTTTTCAAAAAATTGCAGATGGTCTACATTAGTCTACATTACAGCTCTGAATCATCGTCTTAAAGCCTTGTCAGAAAACAAGCCATTGACAATTCCGACAACTTGAAACTCCTGCCCTGTTATTTTTTCAGCAAAAAAGTTTTCCAACCCAAAATGTTCTAATATTACAGCTCTTTTAAAACAAACGTATTACCTTTCCATGTAACATATTGTATATCAAGCATTCAATATCCTTATAACAGCAAATAACACTTCCTCTGGTCAATAGATCATAACATGTCATTAATACCAACACTCCTTGGTCTCACAATATTATCAATTTTCTTTATAAACTACAAAGCCCAAAAACCTTGAGCCATGTGCTCTTTAAAAAACATACTGCCACCTATGCACCATGAACGCACTCAGCACTGTTGGGGGCGCATTGAATGTACAGTACTCCTGATCCCATCTTCAGTGAGATGACGCAATGGTGAGTGTTGTATGAAATGCACCACCTAGTGGAGAGGAGAGAGCACTAGAAGCAGATATGCGCTAGCTCCTAAAATGTGAGAAAGAACCCAGCACAGGAAATGAGCATTAATGCTGTCTGGCAAGTTGTTATACATCTTTAAATATAAAAGAGAAGAGAAAAACATGAGCGGAGTAAGGGGTGGGGGCAGATGCAAAGTGGGGTGAGAATTGAGGTATGACATTCTTTGACTACTCAGAACCCAGAGGGAAACTGCTGAGCAAAATGGGAGACAGAATATGGAAGATGGGGGGGTGGGGAGAACCAGAGAGATGAACATTGACCGTGTTTAATCTACCCCCTTTGTTATTCCCACTTGCTCTTCTCTGTCTGAACCGGTATGGAAAGCTTTGTTTGTTCAGGGTGGGATGTTGGCATAAGTTGCTGCTCCAAGAAATACCCATTTCCTGCACAGCATTTTTGGGGCTTATGCTTAGCCATTTTCTATCATCCCCTTTCCTTAAAATGTGTTCTCCTTGCCCCTATCCTT
>NC_036860.1:78758775-78794613 GCF_002910315.2 Salvelinus sp. IW2-2015
CAAAAGTTTATATTGCACATCATGCATACGAACCATACAGCCAACACTCGAGCAAAACTTCCATATTGTATCATCTTTAAGACAAAAACAGACAAAGTACAAATTCACTATTTTTTATTTTCTACCCGGTAACAGAGACAGGATTTGTGATTGGTTGGAAAACAAATTACATAAAAATAAAACATCATTTTATTTTTATTTAACGTTRTTGATTCATTTATATTTTAGCTTTTCTAGCCTGGGGCGCGTTCAGCAGGACTTAACGTTTTGATACGTTCGGATAGAAAAAGGGCTATGTAGAACAAACGCCTCTGACATGTAGAATACGAACGCATCAGCTCTATTCATGACATTTCTATCTGCAACGTTCGACAACGTTTGGCAACTGAACGTGGCCTTGTATTGCCCCCAGCGACAGTGCATTAAGGAAAAACGTCCCTGATTGGTTAAAATAAAATAAAAACGTTTTACATTATCACAATATCTATATTGCCCTAGTCCTTGAAATAAAAGTTCAAAATAAATAAGATTGATATCGATAGTTACAGTAGATTGTTGGTGATGTCTTAATAATGATTTTAGCAAATTAATGATCTGACCAACATTACAAGCAGACCGTTTACCCTGCTATGAACAGAGTAGGGTCGGGTGAAATTGGAAGTWGTGAAGTATCATTCAGGACAGCAATACTAAGACCTGCAATGATTCCCAAAACAATTTATCTTCAAGTTGAGGCATTGCTCTACCCTACTGCCTAAAGCATGTAAGCAAAGTTTGTTTCCAAAATGCATATTTTCCAAAAATTGCAGATGGTCTACATTACAGCTCTGAATCATCGTCTTAAAGCCTTGTCAGAAAAAAAGCCATTGACAATTCCGACAACTTGAAACTCCTGCCGTTATTTTATCAGCAAAAAGGTTTTCCAACCCAAAATGTTCTCTAATATTACAGCTCTTTTAAAAACAAGCGTATTACCTTTCCATGTAACATATTGTATATCAAGCATTCAATATCCTTATAACAGCAAATAACACTTCCTCTGGTCAATAGATCATTACATGTCATTAAAACCAACACTCCTTGGTCTCACAATATGATCAATTTTCTTTATAAACTACAAAGCCAAAAAACCTTGAGCCATGTGCTCTTTAAAAAACATACTGCCACCTATGCACCATGAACGCACTCAGCACTGTTGGGGGCGCATTGAATGTACAGTACTCCTGATCCCATCTTCAGTGAGATGACGCAATGGTGAGTGTTGTATGAAATGCACCACCTAGTGGAGAGGAGAGAGCACTAGAAGCAGATATGCGCTAGCTCCTAAAATGTGAGAAAGAACCCAGCACAGGAAATGAGCATTAATGCTGTCTGGCAAGTTGTTATACATCTTTAAATATAAAAGAGAAGAGAAAAACATGAGCGGAGTAAGGGGTGGGGGCAGATGCAAAGTGGGGTGAGAATTGAGGTATGACATTCTTTGACTACTCAGAACCCAGAGGGAAACTGCTGAGCAAAATGGGAGACAGAATATGGAAGATGGGGGGGTGGGGAGAACCAGAGAGATGAACATTGACCGTGTTTAAWGYATAGGGGCAAGGAGAACACATTTGAAGGAAAGGGGATGATAGAAAATGGCTAAGCAAAAGCCCCCAAAATGCTGTGCAGGAAATGGGTATTTCTTGGAGCCAGCAACTTATGCCAACATCCCACCCTGAACAAACAAAGCTTTCGATACCGTTCAGACAAGAGAAGAGCAAGTGGGAATGACAAAGGGGGTAGAGCAGGGGTGTCAAACTCATTGCATGGAGGGCCGAATGTAACTAGGCAAGTCGGTTAATAACAAATTCTTTACAATGACAGCCTACCCCGGCCAAACACTAACCCGGACGACACTGGGCCAATTGTGCGCCGCCCTATGGGACTCACACTCACGGCTGGTTGTGTTACAGCCTGGAATCGAACCAGGGACTGTAGTGACTCCTCTAGCACTGAGATGCAGTACCTTAGACCGCTGCACCACTCGGGATCCCTGAAATTCATTACTATTTAGTGACCTTAATTCATCCACCAAGTACAAGGGTGGAGGAAAAACCCACGGAAACGCAGCCCTTTGTGGAATGAGTTCGACATGTGGGTTAGAGGAATTTAATATATAAACAAATCACAAAGCAATGGTGAGGTGAACATAGTGAACAGTGTGATGGAATATTTTAAATAAATGGTTCTTTATTAATCATCGGCTTCCAAATAAACTAAAACTCAAGGATTCAAACCTTTTTTTATGCATCTACCAAAAAAAAAAAAAAACAGAAACAGAAAAGCAGAACTATTTCACATCCATGATTGCGTTTTCAAATCATTGGTTTTTGGGAGAAAAAAAATAAACGTGTCCGCTTCTTGATCTTTGTGAATCCATAAACTAAAAGGGTCCATCTGCACATATCCACCTGTGCTCTCTGTGTGTGGTGTGTGCCGTTGTTACCATCTGACCATGCAGATTGACCCCATTCCATACACACACACACCTCTCAAACAGGATGTACAAAAGCTTGTGTTGAGCATCAAAACAGTGCAGGGCCCTAACAAACAGTAAAGGCTCCTTTCCCCCCCCCCCAGGTGTGCATTTACATCACTGAAAGGAAGGACCAATTTCATCTACAAAGTGACAGGAGAACAGAGCAGGGGAAAGGAAGGACATACAGAATACAATAAACCTCTCAGACACACACACAGACATACATACACTCAAACAGTTAAAAACAGTATCAGAGAAAAAGAGGACCGAACCCTAGGTACTGTCTGCTTTGTTGCTGTTTGGTGATGAGGGAAAAAGTAGGGAGGTAGAGAAAGAGTGTGGGGGGGGGGACGACAGGGGTGCCTGGTTCAGGGAGGGGGGTCCAGTGGGTGTTATTTCTTGGCCTTTCCGCCTTTGGCGGAATTCCGTGGCGGGGTGACGGGGCGTCCAGATCCCATTCCTCCACCTCCACCATAAGAGTAGAGCTTCTTATCCGCTGGCTTGAGAATCTGAGGAACAGAGAGGCTTTCTTTAGACAGCTATAAATATACATATACTCCTACAGACTGAACACTACAGCACATAACAGGTAAGACAGGGGACTGGCAGAGCTTAAAAATCTAGACTGAAGGAGAGAGAAAAGGGGCAGAGAGAAAAGCAGAGTACACACCTGAAAGGAACACATGAGGGTCTCATCCACACTCATCATGGCACCGGCATTATCAAACTCTCCACAGTAGTTAGGGGCAGAAAACAGAGTAACAAGCTGTCTCTTTGCAAAGAACTCGTAACCGTCTTCTACCACCTGAGGACAGGAATGAAAGAGGTAAGAACGCAATGAAAAATAAACAGGAAAAATACCAGGAGTGGATAACCAACAACTGCAGGGCAATCAGTACATTTCAAACAGAGGAGTTACCATCTTAAATGAACAACCTCCATCGCCAGTAAAAACACAAAATGACACGCTTTAAAGATGGAATCCGCATCAGGGGAAACAGGGCCACTGTTCACCCCAGCACCTTTGTTGTTGTTTGTGTTGTGAAACGGAGGAGTCGTCTTCGGCAGCATGGACCAAAAAAATTACAGTACATATTCTGCTGTTATATCACGCGTGCAATGATGTCAGAGAGGAAAAATAGGGTTTGTTGTTTACAGCAACTTCTTTGTTGTTGTAATATCCCAAACAGACATGGCAGTGTCACCAATTAAGGATTCCAGCTTTAAAAAAGTGCTTCAATATTTTATGTAGGTGCAATGACCTTCGATCATCTGATTTCCCTGATTAATAACAAGATCCCTCTATTCTTCCAAACCTACCATTGGTCTGACAGTGTCCCGCAAAATACTCTTCCCAGCCCCTAACCTCCATCCAAAACTCTAAACCACTGAGCTAAGCCATTACCTGATGTGCCCTACATATAAGGTCCATGTCGTGTTTGTGCAGAAATTTGGCCACCACGTCTGCCCCGAATGTGAAAGAGACCCCACGGTCGTTCTCGCCCCAGCCCAGGACATCTTTGTCTGGGTCGGCCCACAGCAGGTCACACAGCAGGCCCTGGTCAGGCACATCTGTGGGTCGCATCACTCTGCGCACCTGCTCCATGGACTGGAGGTCTGGAGAGAGGCCTGGACAGACCATAGCACACAGAAACTTTACATCACCATACAAATGAATGATGACTGCCATGATACTGTCTTCTACCACCAAGAACAATAATACCTGAAATCACACCTTGATAACTACCACCTCTTATCAAACGTATAGTGTATACACTTGAGTAATCTTCCACCACAAACACTTAAGGGGAGTGATTAATCCAAACGATCATGGCGCCACCAAGTGCTTATTGATAAGGCCCACAGGGGAAAGACCCACACACTCAGACCATGCAAGCATACACCACCCACCTCCATGGCAGCAGAAGATCTTCTCATCTACAATGGCAGCCACGGGTAAACAGTTGAAGCAGTCTGTGAACGTCTTCCACAGCTTGATGTTATACCGTCTCTTACCTAAAGAGGAGCAGGGGCCACAAAGAGCATGGGGCATTACTAAATGGTTAATACTCTGTGTGTGTTCCGGTCTCCTGTTGTTAAGCATGTGTTCCAGCTTCTCGTCTCGGCACTTACACTCGTCATAAAAGCCATAGATACGGTTAATGGAGGCACACTCGTGGTTGCCACGCAGCAAGAAGAAGTTCTCTGGGTATTTGACCTTGTAGGCCAGAAGCAAGCAGATGGTCTCCAGGGACTGCTTCCCTCGGTCCACGTAGTCCCCTAGGAACAGGTAGTTGCTCTCCGGGGGGAAGCCTCCGTACTCAAACAGCCGCAGCAGGTCGTAGTACTGACCGTGGACGTCACCTGCAGGGGGCAGCACAGAGGTGGCTAGTCAGTCACTACCACACCCTCCCTGACTACATTAGATCTGTGTGTGTATACAGGCCGTTGGACTGAGATAGCAAAGGCAATTAGAGATTAGAATTCTACAGTAAATCAGACAATCAGTCGTGTTGTGAAACCTTGGAGCTTTCACAATCAGTTGTGTCAGAGAGGCGCAGCTGCTTTGCTACACTGACATTAATTACTATGAAACCAATTTCAGCCATCGTAACTTATCCAATATGACTTACCACAGATCTTGAGTGGTGCCTCAAGCTCGAGCAGGATTGGCTGGCTGAGGAAGATTTCGCGAGACTTGAGGCAAAGGCCACGGATCTCGTTCTCTGTCAGCTGAACGTTCTTGCCTGGCCGAGAGCCCTTAACTGGAGGAGCGAGAAAGACAGAGCAAACAGAGTGAGGATTGACGTTGCACTTATTGGAACAAACATGCTAGGCCAAGACCATGGAAACAACACATACACAAATAGCACAGCCACAGATCTAACACACAGCACACCAGAGCAGAGAAACCAATCAATATCACGGGCCCCCGCTGACAGCACAACCCTGAGCATACTGCAGAGCCAAGGTGAATCTGCTCACACAGCACAAGCCAGGAGGATGAACTATTTGATGTGTGAATCTCAAGGTTACAGAGCGTGAAACCTAAATGAAGAGGGGGTTGGGGTCTTTYTTTCTGAGCACTCAAGGCTAGAGGATMATGATGGCCGTGTTGAACTGAGCACCAGCAGAAGGTACAGGCCTGGCTATGTGTCTGAACAAATGTGTGCAGTGTGCACCCAGCCCCAGAAGCACGTATYAACACACCYCCTGCCTGTCTGCTGATYTAACCAGGACAGAGAGSSTGCAACGGAAAGAGGKACACYCAGCGAATCTCACACTGTACGACTCAAACAAGGATCAAATACACTGCCCTTCAAATCAAAGTAGGCCTAAAATACAATTAAATAAACATATCATTGATGGCCAACTTCAGAGCTCTCTGGTTACAAGTGCACCGCATGCAGTCTGGTAGCATAAGGTAGCCTGTGAACTGACAGCAAACGTTGCTAGGCCGCCTCTGACCACACGGCAGAGCTAAGCAGGCTAGTAGTAGCAAGATGGTAGTAGCAGGCTAGTAGTAGCAAGATGGTAGTAGCAAGATGGTAGTAGCAGGCTAGTCAGATGTGGTCAGGTCACAAGGGACACATGCACAGTGCTGCGCAGAGCATCTTCCTGAGGCATGCTCCTGGCTGTCCCCTAACTCTGCTCTGGATCTCAAGAATCTTACATGTTTGTTGAGTATAGTAGCTAGTTATGACATTCACACACATTCTACCAGGAAAAGGAAAACACTTACACAGCCACAGGGTGGGTTAAGTGTTCATCAAGCAGAGGTGCAAATCCACAGTGCAACTGATATGATAAGTGTTCAATGATCAACACAGACAGGTGATCAGCTCTACTGGAGCCACAAATTGGTCATATGTTTAATGTAGTTAGCGCACCATCGTAGCCCTGGAGCAGGGAATACTCTTAAGTATGTTGGCATGATTTGCAGGGCAGCTTGAGGCTTTTGTGGTGCTGCAGGTCAAGTACAGGTTTAATATGATCAGCTGGATGAGGCTCCTACTTCAATCTCAACACTCCTCCCAAACTAAAACCTTCACTATAGCTGCAAGGGATCACTGCATCAGCACATCTATAGTCAAACAAATACAACAGTAGGACTGTATTATTCAGAAATCCTGTTTGCATGACAAGCTCCAGGCAAGGATATAACGGAGCATGTAGTAAGTGTATTCCAGTGACTCATGATGTATGGGGGACTTGTGCAAGAATGCGCATCAGGGTTGTGTGTCAGAATCAATTCCACCCCCTTTCCTGCACGTTCTGCTGTCTTCCCTAGGTGCAGGTGAAAAGTCCAATGCCAGCGCTCTATAAACCATCCAATCTCACACAAATTATCAATGAATTATCAATGAACCTACCAGGTACCACCCCAAAGCCGTAAACACGGGCACCCTCATAGATATCATTCTAACCAACTTGCCCTCTAAATACACCTCTGCTGTTTTCAACCAAGATATCAGCGATCACTGCTTCATTGCCTGCATCCGTAATGGGTCAGCGGTCAAACCACCTCCACTCATCACTGTCAAACGCTCCCTAAAACACTTCAGCGAGCAGGCCTTTCTAATCGACCTGGCCGAGGTATCCTGGAAAGATATTGACCTCATCCCGTCAGTAGAGGACGCCTGGTTATTTAAAAAAATAAATGCCTTCCTCACCATCTTAAATAAGCATGCCCCATTAAAAACATTTTGAACCAGGACCAGATATAGCCCTTGGTTCTCTCCAGACCTGACTGCGCTTAACCAACACAAAAACATCCTATGGCGTTCTGCATTAGCATCAAACAGCCCCCCGTGATATGCAACTTTTCAGGGAAGTTAGAAACCAATATACACAGGTAGTTAGAAAAGCCAAGGCTAGCTTTTTCAAGCAGYAATTTGCTTCCTGCAACACAAACTCAAAAAAGTCCATGGAGAATAAGAACACCTCCTCCCAGCTGCCCACTGCACTGAGGATAGGAAACTCTGTCACCACAGATAAATCCACGATAATTGAGAATTTCAATAAGCATTTTTCTACGGCTGGCCATGCTTTCCACCTGGCTACCTCCGGTCAACAGCACTGCCCCCCCACAGCAACTCGCCCAAGCCTTCCCATTTTCCTTCCTCCAATCCAGTCAGCTGATGTTCTGAAGAGCTGCAAATCTGGACCCCTACAATCAGCCAGGCTAGACAATCTGGACCTTTTCTTTCTAAAATTATCTGCCGAAAGTGTGCAACCCCTATTACTAGCCTGTTCAACCTCTCGTGTCATCTGAGATTCCCAAAGATTGGAAAGCAGCTGCGGTCATCCCCCTCTTCAAGGGAGGGACACTCTTGCCCAAACTGCTACAGACTATATCTATCCTACCTGCTTTCTAAGGTCTTCGAAAGCCAAGTCAACAAACAAGGTCTACCTCAACAAACAGATTACCGACCATTTCGTCCCACCGCACCTTCTACGCTATGCAATCTGGTTTCGAGCTGGTCATGGGTGCACCTCAGCAGCCTCAAGTCCTAACGATATCTTAACCGCCATCGATAAGAAACAATACTGTGCCCGTATTCATTGACCAGGCCAAGGCTTTCAACTCTGTCAATCACCACATCTCATCGGCAGACTCGATAGCCTTGGTTTCTCAAATGATTGCCTCGCCTGGTTCACCAACTACTTCTCTGATAGAGTTCAGTGTGTCAAATTGGAGGGCCTGTGTCCGGGCTCTGGCAGTCTATGGGGGTGCCACAGGGTTCAATTCTTGGGCCGACTCTCTTCTCTGTATACTATCAATGATGTCGCTCTTTGCTGCTGGTGTGTCTCTGATCCACCTCTAGCAGACGACACCATTCTGTATACTTCTGGCCTTCTTTGGACTGTGTTAACAACCTACAGACGAGCTTCAATGTCATACAACTCTCCTTCCGTGGACTACAACTGCTCTTAAATACAAGTAAAACTAAATAGATGCTATTAACCGATCGTGCTGCACCTGTCCGCCCGTCCAGCAACATACTCTGGACAGTTTCTGACTTAGAATATGTGGACAACTTCAAATACCTAGGTGTCTGGTTAGACTAAACTCTCCTTCAGACTCACATAAAAACATCTCCAATCCAAAGTTAAATCTAGATTGGCTTCCTATTTCGCAACAAAGCCTCTTCACTCATGCTGCCACACATACCCTCGTAAAACTGAGCATCCTACCGATCCTCGACTTCGGCGTTGTCATTTACAAAATACCCTCCATATACCTTACTCATAAATTGGATGCAGTCTATCACAGTGCCATCCGTTTTGTCACCAAAGCCCCATATACTACCCACCACTGCGACCTGTACGCTCTCGTTGGCTGGCCTCACTTCATACTCGTCGCCAAACCACTGGCTCCAGGTCATCTACAAGACCCTCTAGGTAAAGTCCCCCTTATCTCAGCTCGCTGGTCACCATAGCAGCACCCACCTGTAGCACGCGCTGCAGCAGGTACAGTGGGGAAAAAAGTATTTAGTCAGCCACCACCATAATTTGCAAATAAATTCATTAAAAATCCTACAATGTGATTTTCTGGATTTTTCTCTTCTCATTTTGTCTGTCATAGTTGAAGTGTACCTCATGATGAAAATTACAGGCCTCTCATCTTTTTAAGTGGGAGAACTTGCACAATTGGTGGCTGACTAAATACTTTTTTGCCCACTGTATATCTCTCTGGTCACCCCAAACCACAACAATTCCTCCTTTGGAAGACACTGATAATCTCCCTCTCCTTCCAGTTTCTCTGCTGCCAATGACTAGAATGAACTACAAAAATCTCTGAAACTGGAACACTTATCTCCCTCACTAGCTTTAAGCACCAGCTGTCAGAGCAGCTCACAGATTACTGCACCTGTACACAGCCCATCTATAATTTAGCCCAAACAACTACCTCTTCCCCTACTGTATTTATTTATCTAGCTCCTTTGCACCCATTATTTCTACTTTGCACATTCTTCCACTGCAAATCTACCATTCCAGTGTTTTACTTGCTATATTGTATTTACTTCGCCACCATGGCCTTTTTTTGCCTTTACCTCCTTATCTCACCTCATTTGCTCACATTGTATATAGACTTTTTTTTCTACTGCATTATTGACTGTATGTTTGTTTTACTCCATGTGTAATCTGTTGTTGTATGTGTCGAACTGCTTTGCTTTATCTTAGCCAGGTCGCAATTGTAAATGAGATCTTGTTCTCAACTTGCCTACCTGGTTAAATAAAAGTGAAATAAACAAATAACAAATAAAATCCACAGGAGACAAGGCAATGGCAACAAAGCATCAACAGAAAACCTGATATTCAACATAGACACTTGTTGTGCTCTATCATGCACCTGGTACTGTAATTGCTGAAGCTAAATGGGGTATCGATACACTTAAGAGAGCAGAACAATAAAATAGCCTGAAACCCTTCAGTGACATTCTACTTTACAAGCTGGGTGCAGACAGTGTTCTTTACAAAAACACACGCTGGGTTAATTGAACACTTGTCAAAGCTCTGACAGCTCAAACTGAACGTTGCTGACCTTGCCAAATACCAAACGAGAAAACGCAGTTATCACACAATACCACAGATGTGTCAAGTTGAGGGAGCGTGCAATTGGTATACTGACTGCAGGAATGTCCACCAGAGCTGTTGCCAGAGAATGTAATGTTTATTTCTCTACCATAGCCGCCTCCAACGTTGTTTTAGAAAAATTGTGAGGCCAGTTGGACGTACTGACAACTCGCAACGATCTGTACACAATTCCTGGAAGGTGAAAATGTCCAAGTTCTTCCACACCCTGCATACTCACCAGACACTCACCCATCAAGCATGTTTGGGATGCTCTAGATCACATATGTCAGAGTCAAGGCCCGCGGCCACATCCGGCCGCGAGAAGGTTTTTTACGGCCCCTGGGATGATCTTGATTTATTATTAGAACCGGCCGCGCAACCGCAGCAAAGCCGGCAGCCCGCAGATCTTTTACACGCACCAATACTACATTTCCCACATGCAACGGTGACGCACCGAGCAGTAGGCTGCTTCATTTCAATATTTATTGGCACAGCAGTCGTCAGCATCCAGTAAAATTTAACTTTCAGATACCATCAAAAATGGCAAAACGGAAGGTGGACACTGAGAACCGGGGGTTTTCAAACAAGGTGGGAGTCGGAGTTATGTTCACGGAGGTAGCTGGAAAACCTGTGTGTCTTCTGTGTGGAGAAAGTGTGGCGGTACTGAAAGAGTATAATCTGAGACGACATTATGAAACGAAACACGCGGACAAAACAAGAAATTGGACATGGAACAAAGGCTACAAAAGGCAGAGGAATTAAAACGAGGCCTCAAATCTCGACAGGCTTGTTCAAAAAAGCCAAATCACAAGGCCAGGCTGTCTGTCAAGCCAGTTTTATTTTGGCAGAAGAGATCGCTAAATCAGCCCGCGCCATTTACGGAGGGGGATTTCATCAAAAACTGCATGATTAAAGTTTGTGACGAAGTTTGCCAGAAAAAAGGCAACTCTTTTTAAATGTGAGTCTGAGCAGAAACACCATTGCCGAGAGAGTAGACCAGTTGTCCATCAATCTAAAAGAGCAGCTTGTGAAAAAGGGAAAGATTTCATTGCATATTCCTTGGCTGTGGATGAGGCGCACCGACATTTCTGACATTGCCCAGTTGTCAATTTTCATCCGCGGAGTGGACTCCAGCTAAGCGTGACAGAGGAGTTTTTGGCTTTACGTCTATGCATGCAAATACCGGGGCATGATTTGTATGAAGAGGTGTCAAGATGTGTAAATGAGATGGAGCTGCCTTGGGAAACACTCGTGGGTTTGACAACCGACGGAGCACCTGCGATGTGTGGACACAGGAGCGGACTGGTGGCGAAGATACGGGAAAAGATGCAAGAGAAAACGCGACAGGTGAGCTGACAGCTTATCATTGTATCATACACCAGGAAGCGTTGTGCGGTAAAGCCTTGAAAATGGAGCATGTAATGAGCATCATCACGCGCACAGTTAACTTTATCAGAGCAAAGGTTTGAATCACCGCCAGTTCAAGGCATTTCTGACGGAGTTAGAAACGGAGCATGGTGATTTGCCTTATCACACGAGGGTGCGATGGCTAAGCCAGGGAAAGGTGCTTCAAAGATGTTTCGAGCTTCGTGAGGAGATTTGTCTGTTCTTGGACAGCAAAGGGAAAGACACAACACAACTCCGAGACGAAATGTTTCTGTGTGAAATGGCTTTTCTGTGTGACATTACGAGTCATCTGAATGCAATGAACTTGCAGCTGCAGGGTCGGGATCATGTCATCTCTGATATGTACAGTACAGTGAAGGCATTTAAAACCAAACTGACTCTGTGGGAGACGCAGATGCGGAAAGAAAATTTGAGCCACTTTCCAGCTGCCAGACCATGAAAGAGAAGCTCTCTACCAGTGCGTTCCCGAGCGCACAGTTGGCTGATAAAATAGGTATGCTTGCCGCTGACTTTCGACGCCGATTTGCTGACTTTGAAGCACAAAAAAGCAGGTTGGAACTGCTCGGTAACCCATTTGCTGTTGACGTGGAAAGCTCACCACCAAACCTCAAAATGGAGTTGATTGACCTCCAATGCAATGATGCACTGAGGCAAATATGCGGCAGTGGGTGCTGCGGAGTTCGCCCGTTTCCTCCCGACACAATGCCCCAGCTGCGCATCCAGGCTGCTCAAACGTTGTCTATGTTTGGCAGCACATACCTGTGTGAACAATGTTTTCTTTGATGAACCTGAAAAACATCACACAGAAGTCGACTTACCTGCTGAACACTCCACTCAATTCTGAGGATTTCCTCATCTCAGAGCCTTACCCCGAACATTGATGAACTTGTGGAAAAGATGGGACACCACCAAGTATCACCCTCAACTCAACAAGTGAACATTACTGTGCAATCACATATTTAGAGTTTTTACTCAGTTCAAGTTTAAAAGTTAAAGTTTAATATTTGTTTTCACTGCATGTTACTTCTCCTTAAACAAAGTGTTGTTTTGATTAATAGATTTTTGCACTTTATTTTATTGTATTTCAATCCAATTATATTTTAAAAATATTTCAGTTGAGTGGATGATAGAAAATTGCTATTATTGTTTTTTTCTTTTGAAGTAAATTTAGCCCACTTTTGCTAAATAGAAAATATAGGCTACTGATGGTGCCTTGAATACCGGTTTCTTTCATTTAATGTTCATGTTATGGGGATTTTTATATAAAGGAATTTTGTCTTTTGTGTCTGTTGAAAATTAAAGATTACTGACAGAGCCATAAGAAATATATTGCTTTATTTATCTGATCATATTGGAATATATTTGTTAGGTTTTCAGTAGGTTCAATTAGGTTCACTAGACTATATGCGTCATTTAAAAAATTTTCAATGAACATTCGACAGTCCGGCCCTCGGCTTGTAGCTAAATTTTTTATTTGGCCCTCCGTCCATTTGACTTTGACACCCTGCTCTAGATCGACGTGTACGACAGCGTGTTCCAGTTCCCGCTAATATCCAGCAACTTCACACGGCCATTGAAAAGGAGTGGGCAACATTCGGCTTGGGGATTCGAACCAGCAACCTTTCAGTTACTGGCCCAAAGCTCTAACCACTAAGCTACCTGCCGCCCAACTATGCGAAGGAGATGTGTCACACAAGATACTGCATGGTTTTCTGACCATGCCCCTACCTTTTTTATAAGGTATTTGTGACCAACAGATGCATGTGTATTCCTAGTCATGTGAATTCCATAGATTATTGCCTAATGAATTTATTTCAATTGACCGATTTCCTTATTTGAACTGTAACCAGTAAAATCTTAGAAATTGTTACATGTTGCATTTATATTTTTGTTTCAGTGTAGTGCTTTCACAAAAATATATTCTGCCATAATAAAATCACAGGCAGTTGGGAGAGGGGCACACACATTTGTTCTGAAAATGGAGGATGGAAACGGACGAGGACTTCCAGGTAGGACCTCAGCAATAGATCTAAATGAGCAGTGTCATGTTAGGGCAGCAACACAGGCCTTGGCCTAAAAGAGTGAAATGTGGGTATAAATAGGGTAGTGCTGCTTGTCACTTTAAACCTGGATTAGGGTGGGCTAAGCCATGACAGAGCTTACTCTTAAATTAGCCACATGGCCAATGGCAACAGTGTGCTTAGAGCAGGGGCYTGGGGGATGGGGAGGGGGCAGACAAAGGGCTTTCCGCTTTGCTGGTCACGGGATAGAAAAGAAAAAGTTGGACAAGCACAATAGGAAAGCCGTTGGGAATCAACAGTTGGCTGGCTTCAGATTCCCCACCTGATATGTCCATGGCTGATATGGACATCCTCATAGATGGTGACAGGAGGTGGTAGTAGCGGCCTGGACTGACCGTTCAGATGTACAGGTCAGGAGGCTGATGGTTAATACCATTGAAACTAGTCACACCGTCACCGCATTTACCTGGTTTGCAAACATTGTCACCAGGCTGGCCCATGTGTTAAAACTTCTTGACGCTGGAGGCAGAATTTTTATGTTTGGAAAAATAACGTTCCCAATGTAAACGGCCTATTTCTCAGGCCCAGATGCTAGAATATGCATATAATTGACAGATTAGGATAGAAAACACTCTAAAGTTTCCAAAACTGTCAAAATATTGTCTGTGTGTATAACAGAACTGATTTTGCAGGCGAAAACCTGAGGAAATCCAACCCGGAAGTGCCTCTTATTTTGAAAAATCCCTGTTCCATTGCCTGCCTATCCTCCATTTAAAGGGATATCAACCAGATTCCTTTTCCAATGGCTTCCACAGGTTGTGAACAGGCTTTAGACATAGTTTCAAGCTTTTATTCTGAAAAATTTGCGAGATTTATGAAATCGTGTCAGTGGATAGCCAGGTGTCCTTTGATTAGTTCTTGCGCGCGAAAGTGGTAGCTCAACATTTTCTTTCTCTATTGTATTGAATAGTTTACCGTCCGGTTGAAATATTATCGATTATTTATGTTAAAAACAACCTGAGGATTGATTATAAAAACGTTTGACATGTTTCTACGAACTTTACGGATACTATTTGGAATTTTCGTCTAAGGAACATTTATTGTGTAACTGGGAGTCTCGTGAGTGCAAACATCCAAAGATCAAAGGTAAGCGATTAATTTTATTGCTTTTCTGACTTTCGTGACCAATCTACATTGCTGCTAGGTGTTTGTAATGTTTTGTCTAGTGATCGATAAACTCAAAAACGCTTGGATTGCTTTCGCTGTAAAGCATATTTTCAAAATCTGACACGACATGTGGATTAACAACAAGCTAAACTGTGTTTTGCTGTATTGCACTTGTGATTTCATGAAATTAAATATTTAGTAATTTTTGGGGAATTTGGCGCTCTGCAATTCAGCGGTTGTTGATGAAAATGATCCTGCTAAAGGGATCCGTGCGCCAAGAGGTTTTAACCTCTCTGGGGTAGGTGGGACGCAATCGTCCCACTTGGCCAATAACCAGGGAAAATACAGAGCGCCAAATTCAAATAAAATTATATAAAAATCAAACTTTCATTAAATCACACATGTAAGATACCAAATTAAAGCTACACTCGTTGTGAATCCAGCCAACATGTCAGATTTCAAAAAGGCTTTTCGGCGAAAGCATAAGATGCTATTATCTGATGATAGCACAACAGTAAACAAAGAGAGTAGCATATTTCAACACTGCAGGCACGACACAAAACGCAGAAATAAAAATATAATTCATGCCTTACCTTTGACAGAATTATTTTGTTGGCACTCCAATATGTCCCATAAACATCACAAATGGTCCTTTTGTTCGATTAATTCCGTCGATATATATCCAAAATGTCAATTTCGTTTCATCCAGAAAAACACAGCTTTCAACTTGCGCAACATCACTACAAAATATATCGAAAGTTACATGTAAACTTTACCAAAACATTTCAAACTACTTTTGTAATACAACGTTAGGTATTTTTAAACGTTAATAATCGATCAATTTGAAGACGGGATGATCTGTGTTCAATACAAAAAGAAAACAAACTGACGCAACTTTTTTGGTAATGTGCCTCTCTCAAACAATTTACTTCAAGTGAACCTCATTTACGATTGCCGTACTTCTTCATTACACAAAGGAATAACCTCAACCAATTTCCAAAGACTGGTGACATCCAGTGGAAGCAGTAGGAACTGCAAACAAGTCCCTTAGAAATCTGGTGTCCCAATGAAAACTCATTGAAAAGACAGTGACCTCAAAAAAATAATTTCTGAATGGTTTGTCCTCGGGGTTTTGCCTGCTACATAAGTTATGTTATACTCACAGACATGATTCAAACCTTTTTAGAAACTTCAGAGTGTTTTCTATCCAAATCTACTAATAATATGTATATCTTATATTATGGGGATGAGTAGCAGGCAGTTGAATTTTGGCATGCTATTTATCCAAAAGTGAAAATGCTGCCCCCTACCCCGAAGAAGTTAAGGTGTACATGGTGCAGCTAAATGTCGATGGTGGTCAGTCACCATTCTCTGACAAACGAGTGATTAAGCAACCAGAAGGCAGTTACCTTGGCCTGTCTCTACATCAAAGAAATACAGCAGGATTGGAAGGACAAAAAGCCACAGGTGATGGTTTATGGACTGGCCAAGACTTAAAAACTAATTTAGAAAATGCTATACATGATGTGTTAGGCTAATTATGACAACTCTCACGACAGAGGCAAACACTCTGCCTTGTAATGAGTTGCCACACCGCAAGAGAAAAAAAGGTTCGCTATATCCTGCCAGTACAGCTGTTTGTTTTGGTTTTTTTCTGAACTTGTCAGACAACCTTATCATGGACAGAGTAGACCACGGTTTCCACAACACTCTTCCAGCCATCAAGAGCCACAGTCAAAGTCAGAAGGGGCTAGGGCTGAGCGATATATCTAATTCATTTGAATGTGCATTTTAGTGCGAAATTCCAAACACATGCATCTCAAGAATAACGTTCTCCCGTTTTTATGAGCGTTTATGTCTGCTTGTCTTTTTACTCCAGTGCTGTGTGCACCTTCCCATTCACAAACACCAAGCCCCTCCCCCTGCCACTCACAACAACAAAGTTGATAGACTACTTCTTTCTCTATGACAACAAGCAGTTTCAACTGGCTATTTGCATTTGAGGTTTGGTACAACAGAATCATTCATATGGACACCGAAACACATTCGAGACATTTTACTGTAATAGAAAAGTGAACCTTTCCAACGATACCCTTTTTATGTCTCAACTCCCAAAATGTAGCACAGAGCAGACCCTGTCTAGTCTACTAGCTGTCTAGCCTGTTTTTAAATGGGCAATGAGCATAAAAATTAACAACTAAAACATTATGAAACTTCTATTTGATCAATTAAGTAGCAAATAAGCCATTCCATTGTTTGTTAACCAAATTCAACACCCATTAAAAAAATATATATATATATATATATATATTTCACCTTTATTTAACCAGGTAAGCTAGTTGAGAACATGTTCTCATTTACAACTGCGACCTGGCCAAGATAAAGCATTAACCTCCATACAAAAACACCTCGAAAAATATAAAAACAACATCTGCTGGAGAAGACAGACTTTGGGCCCAGCTATCCCTCTAGCTTCACCTCTTCCTCTCTGATGTGACTCACACATTTCAGTTAATTACTATAGCTCCTGCCTTGGGCCAATCAGTGTCATCGTTCACCCAAGTTTCATCAAACTCGGGCCAGTGCTGTCTGAGATGGCATTTTTACTAACGTACGAACAGAGACCGATCCACAGTCCCCATACCTGATTTCATTGTGGGAAACAACAAAGTGGACAGGATAGTATGTTGTTCAAACAGTTGGAGACAGACAATATGGTGGAGCCAAAGATGTTTTATAACTAACCCAAGATAGACCACAGCCTGGCGTTTCCAACAGGAACAAATGAGTCATAGTGGGCAAAACAAGCAAGGAGTGGGCAGAGCCAAGCAAGAGCTAGAGAGGTCCTATTGGCGTGTTCTAGCATGTATTTGCATATTTCTGTTAACTTCTCTAGGATAGGGGGCAGCATTTTCACTTTGGATGAATAGCATGCCCAAAGTGAACTGCCTCCTACTCTGTCCCAGATGCTAATATATGCATATTATTATTACTATTGGATATGAAACACTCTGAAGTTTCTAAAACTGTTTGAATGATGTCTGTGAGTATAACAGAACTCATATGGCAGACAAAAACCTGAGAAAAAATCCAAACAGGAAGTGAGAATTCTGAGGCTGGTCGATTTTCAACTCATCGCCTATTGAAATCCCAGTGGGATATGGGTCTGATTGCACTTCCTACGCCTTCCACTAGATGTCAACAGTCTGTAGAACGTTGAATGAAGCTTCTACTGTGATGTAGGGCCGGATGGGAGCTGTTTTAGTTAGTGGTCTGGCAGAGTGCCAGTTCCTGGTCACGCGCATTCCACATGATATCGACTTGCGTTCCATTACTTCTATAGACACAAAGGAATTCTCCGGTTGGAACATTATTGAATATTTATGATAACAACATCCTAAAGATTGATTCTCTACTTAGTTTGACAAGTTTATTCGACCTGTAATATAACTTTTTGAAGTTTTCGTCTGACGTTCACCTGGATCTGCGCGAGCGTTTGGATATGTGTACTATACATGCTAACAGAAGTAGCTACTTGGACATAAATAACGGACATTATCGAACAAAACAACAATTTATTGTGGAACTATGATTCCTGGGAGTGCATTCTGATGAAGATCAAAGGTAAGGGAATATTTATGATGTAATTTCGTATTTCTGTTGACTCCAACATGGCGGAGAAATGTTGTTTATATCTGAGCGCCGTCTCAGATTATTGCATGGTTTGCTTTTTCCGTAAAGTGTTTTTGAAATCTGACACAGCGGTTGCATTAAGAACAAGTGTATCTTTAATTCTATGTAAAACATGTATCATTCAAAGTTTATGATGAGTATTTCTGTTATTTCATGTGGCTCTCTGCAATTTCTCCAGATATTTTGGAGGCATTTCTGAACATGGCGCCAATGTAAATTGAGATTTTTGGATATAAATATGCACATTATCGAACAAAACACACATGTATTGTGTAACATGATGTCCTATGAGTGTCATCTAATGAAGATCAAAGGTTAGTGATTAATTTTCTCTATTTCTGCTTTTTGTGACTCCTATCTTTGGCTGGGAAAATGGCTATGTTTTTCTGTGGCTATGTATTGACCTAACGTAATCTTTTGGTGTGCTTTCGCCGTAAATCCTTTTGAAATCAGACATGTTGGCTGGATTCACAACGAGTGTAGCTCTAATTTGGTGTCTTTCATGTGTGATTTCATGAAAGTTTGATTTTTATAGTAATTTATTTGAATTTGGCGCTCTGCATTTTTACTGGCTTTTGGCCAAGTGGGACGTTAACTTCTCTGGTATATGTGGGACGCTAAGGAACACCTACTCTGAAGTGTGTGTGCAATAACTCAATTTGCCCTTGCACTCCTTCTAAACAACATTTTAATTGTTTTACTTTGACAAAGGGTAAAATCTCCAAAACTTAGTCCACTCTTCATAACGGATTCTAGCTTTGAGAACAGAAAACTGTTGAGGTCAAATGTTTCATCGAGGAGAAAATGATCACAATGTCGGCAAAAATCCATCTTGTCTCACTGCCGGCCACTGGGCTTTCTCTCATCGCCATATTAGGTAGTGAGTGGAAGTGTCAATCGGATGCTTCACACTTATACATCCGATGAAATGTCTGGATTATTGTTCTATCTGTGGTGGAGCCCTACAACATGATGCACCACGATTACCATGATGTAGAGGAGCGATAACACTGAGAAAACAGACATGTGAAAATGTCTAGGTTAACTGCAGTACCATTACAGTCAATAATTGTCAAAACAGAAATAAACGATTGCCTATAAATTGATACAGTAATAATCTGTATTCATCTAGATCAATAGATTTCTGAAAGGGAAGAACAAAATAGCAGATCCAGGGGTTTGAACACCTGACGTGACTTTTAAACCAGTTAGACCAGACTTGGAGAGAGACATTTTTTAAATCTAACTAGACAAGTTCCAAGAGCAGCAGAATGCCCCACTTCCTGTTTTCTGAACTGTTCCCAGGCCAGCAGAAGCTCATGTCTGGCTCAGCCACTGTGCTCATTACAGCGGAAGGCCCCTGCAGATTTAGTAGCTGGAGGGGCTTATGTTGGTCTGACAGCCTCAGGTCTCCCATTAGGCAACATTTATCATACAGATCATAAGTTTGCTTCTGCCCCCCCCCCCCATGTACACACACAGTCCCCAAGGCTCATATCTGTTACTATAGAAGCCATCATAAATCTCAGGAGTGGCCAGGACTGAGGGTAGGCAAACCTGTGTGGTATAGACAGCTTCTCCCATGCATCAAACACTAACACCTACATATTATTCAACAGTCATTAACCTCCACAATACTCCAAGAGTGGTGTGGTGGTCACAAACAGAAACACGGATAGCGGAATCGTTTTAATCCATCAATACATCCATAAGCTGCCCACAACAAAAGACGTGTTCAAAGTAAAAACCCAAGAGAAAGAAAGACATTAGCTACTTGCAAACAACACTGTCCCTCACATTCCCCAAGTCTGCCCATATTTCTACTATTCATGCTTCGGTAGCCATTGTGAAATACCTAGCTAGTTAGCGGTGCGGGCTAATAGTGTTCAATTACTACTAGCCAGCACTGCTAACTAGTGCTGGCTCAGAGCTTGAAGTAGTTGTTTCCCTAGCACATGAAGGGACACTGCTTTTGTGGAGCTATAGGTAATGATGCTTCTTGGGTGACAGTTGGCGGTGTTCAGAGGGTCCTTGGTTCAAGCCCAGGTTGGGGCAAGGAGAGGGAGGGCAGCAACACTTCATTGCATCATTACATTACAAATCTACTGCGATTGCAGAGAATGTAATGTGCCATAATGTTTCCACCTGTTTACAGTATGCACAACTTTCAGCCCTGCTATAAGCTACTTGGCCAAAGAAAAACAAACCCAAATCTGGATATTCCCTTTACTTTATAATGTAGTAAAGGACATTGGCCTTCTTTAGACAGATAAGAGTCTAAAACCAGGGCACTGATGTTTCCTGTCCATGGAATTTGGAGTCTCACAATAGTACGTATCATGGTGGAAACAGTTGCACCGAATGACAGCCAGTGTGACCCATTGGTGCCCTTCACTCTGTGTAACCAACCACTAATGATATGGCTAAACCTACTGTAGCTTGCATTTTAAAAATAAAAGCAAGTTATTACTTCAGCAAGCACGCTTTCAGCACATGATAATTGCATCCGCAGCCCTGAAAAACATGCTTAAGTACGCTTCTCCCTCATCCAGGCATGAATTGCAATGGGCCTGCTCCTATATACAGCACCCTCCATTCAGGCTGCAAATGTACCATTTTCCTCCTTAACTAGCTTTAATTAAAGGGCATTAAAAAAACTGAAAAAATGCATACTTTCTTTATGAAACAATTAGACTTTTCGAACAATTTAGGATATTGCACATTCTTGGTTGAACATGGTGTGCAACATATTAGATTGTGCAAAAATATAAACAATTGTGGTGGGAAATTTGGTTTCAAAAAAATAAAGTAAGCATATTTCCCTTGAATGGAGGATGTTTTATGTACAAGCCGATCCATAGGGGGACACTAGTGTATTACCGGGAATGCACATCCAACATAGACGATAGTACAGATCTAGCGCCCATGTACTATCGTCTGCCTAGGCTACAGTATAACCGGTGTGTGTCAGACATAGCTAGTTAAATACTGGCAAACAAAAACACGACATTATGGAACGATTTGATGCAGGAAACAGAAATTAATGGTAAACAAAACCTACTAACCGACGTTACTGGCTAGCTTTGCATTAATTTTTCTAACAGCATACACCAGACAGACCACTGAACATTTTTAACGTTACAGTAGCTAGCTAGAGTTAGTTAACTAACACAGCACCATCGTAAAATAGACGTGTTTGTCATCTTAATAATGATTTACCATTAATACCAATATTACAACAAAATGGGCACTTCAGGCCGAGTGACAAAGATTGAAGCAGCAAGCCAGCCATCTCTCATTTGCCCTACTAGTTCGTAGATCTAGGTAACGTTATCGCTCGCTCTAACCCGGACACATCCTTTTCAAAGAGAACAGCTAACTTGACGTTAAGCCTGCTAACTACGCTAACATACACCAGACATCGTTAGAATTCCGACGCTTCTTTGAAAATACAAAAATCCAAATAGCAACTGATTCGTAATTAATCAAATTAAGTAGCTTGATTCCTAGTTAAGTGCAAATCCTCACCTTCCAGAAGACGCTGTATTATGGAGTCGATGTTTAATTTGTCCGGCTCCGCCATTTTACTTATTTTTTTGTCGTGGTTCAGGCAGTCAAGACCTTCGTTTCGTGTTGCTTCTTCGATGAGACAAAAAAACAAGTACCGATCAAGTTAAACAAACAACTAGGCAGCTTATATATTGTTATGTCAAATTGAGGGGGAAAAATGTCATTTGGCTTTACTTTCCCTTCCGTGTTGTAGCTAGCTGGCTAAATGGGTTAGCTAGCTAGTTAGTTCAAGCTAGGTAGCCGATGTTAGTTAGCTAACAAACCAAGCTACCCGCTTTAGTTATAGCTAGCCAACAATGAATGATCCAAATACGAAATGTTAACATATAATCAACCTTTGATTTGACAATAGTCTTCCCGTGTAGAAGACAGTGCCCTTTCAGGTCTGTTTTGTGTCTTTTTGTCTTCGTATTTCAGAGTCCCCCTTTCTCTTCCCCCACTGAACTTAAAAAGGGCCGTGTTGTTCAGGGGAAGCGAGAAGAGAGGGGTTGATACTAAGGCGAGCTTTAGATTTACTCAATAATGATTGGGTCACTGCTTGATTTTGAATCCATGTTGTCGTTTTCCATTGGATACATTGTACATCCACCACACACTGGTGCCCCACCTCCAGCTATTTTACGGTTGACATCAACGGTCGTCACTAGTTACCACTACTGAGATATTAAGAACTACCACAGCCACAAAGTCAGAAACTCCGCCTATTTCTACAATGTATCATCTTAAAATGTGATTTTAGACCTAGCCTTTACCATAACCACACTGCTAACCGTATACACAACCCTAACCTTAAATTAAGACCGAAAAGCATGTTTTCAATTATTTTTACGATATAGCTAATTTCGACTTTGTGACTGTGCTATCTAGTGGAAACCGACGTCAATGGGGTTGGTACCGGCAAGGACTGCCACCGTGTGTTAGAAGTTAAAAGTATAAGGCATATTTTGCATTAGGGTAGAGTCCAGGGTTTCCCACACTCGGTCCTGTTTTTTGCCCTATCACTACACAGATTATTCAAATAATGTAGTAGTTTCGTGTGTCGTGTGTAGTGTATAACTTTGTGGGAAGGTAATATGTGGATGTTGTGCAACCCTAACCCATCTCTTTCCCGACATTCCTCATTCCTTCCACAAATCACGTTCCTCCATTACAGGTCAATATTACACGTTCTTTACCGGCTTTCCAAATCCATCCCTCACCTCACTGTGTTTCTATTCGTCATACAGTTTCGACAGAGGTATGGGCTAAACTTTTCCTTGGGGGTGTGGGGTATGGGGTGGGACATTGTGAGTTCTGTGCCTTATGATACAGGTAGAGGTAGGGGAGGGGGTGACTTCGACTGAATTCACAGTGAATCATAGGCTACATATTTACTATGAATCAGAGCCTAAATGTGTGAGCTCCAAATGATTCATGGTTTCATGATGGTATTGAGAGATCTCTGCTGTTATTGTTGTTCATGTCTTCAATCTATACAAAAAAAATAAACCATTTATCTTTCACTCACATATCCTTTGTTTTCATTTTTTCAAGTAGTGGGTAGTGGGTAACACTTTATAGTCGATCTGTAGATGCTCTTCAGACTATCCGTAACATTTCAACTATCTGCTAAGCCTAGCCCTAACCCCAAACTGAATCCTTATCCTAACCCTAAACTTAATAACCCTAGCCCAAGCAATAACCCTTACCCTAACTCTTATTCTAAACCTAACCATAACCTTAGCAAGCAGTTTCTCATCTACAGATGGACTATCCAGACTATCCAAATAAAGTGTGACAGGGTAGTGAACCTCATTTTGCAGTAGCTTGGTGGTAGTTGAACTAAATTTGAATCTAGGTAGTGTTTTCAGTATTGAATGACTTTTTTGAGATGTAGCGGTGTAGCTAACTACTGTAAGTACACAATACTTTTTTGCAAAAATATAACATGGGTGAAGTGGGCAATAATTTCCTTTCTTTTTCAGCATCAGACATTCATAATTCTCACTTGAAACAGTTTTTATGTTTTATTGTTTTTATTCATTTATTTGGATCCCATTAGCTCTTGCAGAAGCAGCAGCTATTCTTCCTGGGGTCCACACAAAAACATAAAACAGGACAAGTAACAAAACACTGATAAACTGACAGACAAGAACAGTCACACAAATTTAAAATACAATGAAATACAATCAATACAATTAAAGAATAATGTGTGTGTAGATTGTGTGTGTGTTAGATTGTGTTTATGTGTGCGTGTGTTTGTGTGTGAGTCATTTCACAGTCCCTATCGTGCCATTAGATGTTGTTTTAGAATTTAGCTTTTTACTTTAGTAATAAGAGATGGAAGGGATTTCAATGCGATCACGGCTCTGTATAATACTGTGTGTTGCCGTAAATTTGTTTTGGACTTGGGACTGAGAAGAGACCCCTGGTGGAATGTCTTGTGGGGTATGTGTAGGTGTCTGAGCTGTATGTAATTTGATTATGCAGACAATCAGGAATTTTTATCACAGTAATATTTTTCATAAAAACTAGAAGAGAAGCAGTTCATCTCTCATCAGCCTTCAACCAGGGAAGACTGGCATGCATGTTGTTGATGTTAGTTCTGTATGTGTAGTTAAGAGCAAGGCGTGCTTCTCTGTTTTGAGCCAGCTGCAGCTTTGCTAGGTCTTTCTTTGTTGCATTTGACCATATTACCGGACAGTAATCAAGATGGGACAAGACCAGTGCCTGAACAACTAGTGCAGTTGATCTTTGTGTCAAAAACATAGAAGATCTTTTTATAACAGATATACCCCTCCCCACCTTCACAACAACTTTGTCAATATGACTTGACCATGATAATTGACCATCCAATGTTATAACTAGGATCTAGCTTCCTCAACTTGCTCAATGTTCACACCCTTTATGCACAACTCCAGTTGAGGTTTACGTCTTACAGAACGTTTTAAACCAAATACAAGGCTTTTAGTTTTAGATGTTTTTAAGACCAGTTTATTATTAATCACCCATTCTGATACTGACTGTAACTCCTTATTTAGAATTTCAGTGAGCTTATTGGCTTTGGGTGCTTACATGTAATGTGGAATCATCCGCATACATAGTAATTCTAGCTTTGTGTATGACCAGTGGCAAATCATTTGTAAAAATAGAGAAGAGTAACGGCCCAAGGCAACTTCCCTGAGGGACACRGCACTGTACATATCTGATGTTAGAGAAGCTTCCATTGAAGAATACTCTCTGGGTTCTATTGGATAAATAACTCTCCAACCATGTGATGGCAGGTGATGTAAAGCCATAGCAAGAGTTTTTTCAATAACAATTTATGATCCATAACATCAAAGGCTGCACTGAAATCTAACAATACTGCTCCAGCTATCATCTTATTATCCATTTCTTTTAACCAATCATCAGTCATCTGAGTCAGTGCAAATTGAGTGTCTTCTCTGTATGCATGCTGAATGTCAGTAGTTAAGTTGTTCTCTGAAGAATAGCATTGTATTTGGTCAAACACATTTCTCTCCAGTCTACTAAGAACAGGCATCAAACTGATTGAGCAGCTGTTAGAGCCAGCAAAGGGTGCTTTACTATTTGTAGTCAGTGAAATTACTTTAGCTTCCTTCCACACCGGTGGACACACACAGTCCTTTAGGCTTTGGTTAAATATATAGCAAATAGGCGTGGCAATACAGTCTGCTACCGTTTTCAATATTTTCCCATCAAGGTTGTCGGTACCTGGTGGCTGATCATTATTGATGGAAAACAACAGTTTTTCCACCTCTCCCACACTAACTTGACCAAATTCAAAACAGCAATCCTTCTCTTTTATTATTAGATCTTTAATACATAAATATGATTGACATTTCACTTCTAGGTTTGACCATTTTACTAGTGAAGTAGTCATTGAAATGATTGGCAATATCGAAAGGTTTTGTTATAAATTACCGATCAACTTCAATGAACGATGGAGATGAATTGGGTTTTCTGCCCACGATATCATTTAAGGTACTCCAATGTCTTTTTCCATTGTGCTTTATGTCATTTATATTGGTTAGGTATTATAATTTCTTCTTCTTTTTGTTAAGTTTAGTCACAAACTTTTTCAATTTACAGTGTCAACCAATCAGTTGAGCAGCCTGACTTGTTTGCCACCTATTTTGCACAATTTCCTTTAACCATATAATTTTTCAATTAATCATCAATCCAGGGGGCTCTAACAGTTCTCCCAGTTAGTTGTCAACAATTGGCATACATGAATAACTTTACAGATACTGCATTTGGATTCACTTCCTCATACACATCAGACCAACATACATATTTCAACAAAAGATTGCTGATATTTATTTTTGTATGATCTCTTATAAATTACTTTAGGCCCAACCTTTGTCACTTTGGGTTTCCTTATTATTGTCACAGGGACCACGTTTACATTCACACCAATATCCCGTTATTATTTGGGATACTCAAGTATTTTGTTTTTAAACATCATATACCGTTAACAATAACCTGAAAAAGCTTGTTTCCCGGTTATAAGAAACCCGGGCTAGATACCTGGGATATGCTGATCTAAAACGGGATACTGTGGCATGTTAAATTTGATCCCGTTTATTGTTGTTTTTGCAGTTTGGGCAGGTTCAGTTTTGCATATCATATGTGTTGTGTGATGCATTATGTTTTCATCTGATTGTTAAACAAATCACTTCAAAAAGTAGGCTACCTGTGCAATTTGATCCACCCTAATAATTTAGCCTACTATAATTAAGTTACTGTAAGTTTCTGCTTATAATTTCCGACATTTGGTAGGCCATATTCAGGGACGACCTGTCATTCAAGGCAGTTTTGAGCCCCACATTGTTTGCAAAAAATAAGTAAAAAGAAAGGCTTGCCTGTTTTGTATGTTATTTTGGCATTAATGTAACAGTATGCTAACTAGCTAGCCATTTCACATCCGTTACATTAATACGTGTCAGTTTGCAAACAATTAAAAAAATATATAGATATCATTGAGTTAATAAAGCTGCATACAAACAAGGTCTCTTTTTTGTTTTTCTTAATAAGGAAGCTCCAAAATGCAGGTGTTTCAGCCTAGCTCAGTGGTTTCTGTTGTGGTGGGGCAAGCCAGCAGAAAATACGGAGTGTTGCGCCGTGATTGGCTCAGTGTTCTGTCAGTCATGGGGACACGACGTCACTGCCAAGGCTAAGGGCAGAGCTCTAAAATTCTAGCTCCTTGAGGGCTGCCATAGAGTTACATTAGAAGTGTCCATCCAAGAAGGCTCAAGGTCAGTGGCCACAGATAAAATTACGTCAAATCACGTTATATCTACAGTAGCTTTGATTGGACTGATCATGTCAACATCATACATTCAAAATCTTATCTAGCAGTCATCATGAATCAAGTCACCAATCTACTGGCAAATCCTTTTCAATCTTTGTCATATGAAGATAAATAATGAAGAGAAATTATAGATAAAAGCCATATCAGCTATGTTTTTTTTAAAGACAGTAAATGAGGCTGAATGAACTGTTTCACTGCCAGACAAGGCTCCGCTGATAGTCAGGTGTAGCAGTGGTATAGTGCAATTAATGTATTGTTTAGTGTTGTGGCTTTGCTGGCATACATACCACTTTTTTTTGTTTTTGCCTCACCAAGATTTACATGCTAAAATCGCCATTGGCCATATTTGGTAGGCCATTTGTTTATCAACTATAGTTTGATACATGCAGCTTCTCTTCTGTCATAACTTGCTGCCCCAGAAGATTCAATAAAGTAGTGCTCACCAGAATAATGTCTTACATCGATAGAATGAATGCATTAGTAATGTAGTTAATACCAGTAAAGTTGTCTGTTTTGTTTAGGGACCGGGGACAAAACGCAATAACTCCAAAACGATAGAAAGATTGGTCCTGTGCAAAAGGTTTGACCAGTTTTAAGGAAATTAAAAGCTGAGAAAACGACAAAACACATTTCTGATAAGATTTCAGTTCGTCTTGGGTGCATATTTTATGTGGTTGAAATACGGTGTGCTTGCATAACAGTGTGAAAGATAACACATTACATGGGCATTTGCATTTTCTCAAGAGATCCTGAAAGAAAGAAATCATATTTCTCCACTCCTGTTCCCAAGACAAAATTAGAATTTGTTGTATAATTTCACTGCAAGAAATGCATAATTCTGCAGGAGTTAATATTATATTATGCTACATGTGAGAGGTTGTAGGCCTACAGTCAGTGTCCATATTTCAGTTACAATTCCATTTAACCCATATGAACTTAGATGAGGAATATTATTTTTTTTCATGGATACAGGGATACTCATTAGAGGGATATCAGAGGTGCATGTAAATGGCTTATACCTATAAAGACCTTAAGCGYGATATGAGCTACTATCCGGAATGCTGTGCGCATATAAATGTGGTCAATGTTATGGTCACTACAGCCAATGGGAACTGATATTGCTCTGGAGCAAAGCTCTGCAGTATTAGTGAAGAGATGATCAATACAAGTTGATGTAACAGATCCAACACTATTTGTATGCACTGTAGTTGGTTGAGTGATAACCTGGGTCGTATTACAGGCATTAGTCACAGGTAGAAGCTTCCTTTTGAGAGAAAAAAGATCTCTCTGTTAATATCACACACAATATCGAGCATTGCACACATATGATCCAAATACTGATTGTTAGCACTTTGTGGCGAAAAGTAGCACCCCACAAGAAAAGGGTTTAGATGAGGTAGGGGAACTTGCAACCACAACACTTCGACAAAACTCTCTAAGTTTGACAGGAATATGGTTCTGAAAATATACAGCAACACCTCCCCTATAGGCATTCCCGTCTTTCTTTAGATGTTACATCCTTTTATTGCTACTGCTGTTTCATCAAATAAATCATGTACTGTAAGTGAGTTTCAGAGATGGCCAGTATATGAATGTTATCCGATGTTAGCAAGTTACTCATTTCATTAACCTTATTTCTAAGGCTACATACAGTGCCTTCAGAAAGTATTCATACCCCTTGACTTATTCCATGTTTGGCTGTGCTAGAGCCTGAATTTAAAATGGATTCAAGAGATTTCTTTTACACACACTACTCCATAATGACAAAGTGAAAACATGTTTTTAGAAAATGGAGCAAATTTATTGAAAATAAAATAGAGAAATATGTGGTACTCAGTAATGTGTTATATTGGATTTGCTCCAAACATAACACTTTGTATTCAGGGAAAAAGTTAATGCTTTGCCAATGTTTTTTGCAGTATTACTTTAATGCCTTGTTGCAAACAGGATGCATGTTTAGGAATATTTTTTATTCAGTACAGGCTTCCTTCTTTTCACTCTGTCAATTAGGTTAGTATTTTGGAGTAACTACAATGTGGTTGATACATCCTCAATTTTCTCTTATCACTGCCATTAAACTCTGTAACTGTTTTAAAGTCACCATTGGCCTCATGGTGAAATCCCTGAGAGGTTTCCTTCCTCTCCGGCTACTGAGTGAGGAAGGACGCCTGTATTTTTGTAGTGACTGGGTATATTGATACACCTTCCAAAGCCTATTTAATAACTTCACCATGCTCAAAAGGATATTTAATGTCTGTTTTTTTTTTTTTTACCCATATACCAATAGGTGCCCTTCTTTGAGAAGCATTGGAAAACCTCCCTGGTCTTTGTGGTTGAATCTGTGTTTGAAATTCACTGCTAGACTGAGGGACGTTACAGACAATTTTTTGTGTGGGGTACAGAGATGAGGTAGTCATCCAAAAATCATGTTAAACATTATTATTGCACACAGAGTGAGTCCATGCAACTTATTACGTGACTTCTTAAGCAAATTTTTACTCCTGAACTTATTTAGGGTTGCCATAACAAAGGGTCTGAATACTTATTGACTCAAGACATTTCAGATTTTCATTTTTAATTAATTTGTAAAAAAAAAAAATAGAAAAACATAATTTCACAACAAAATGTGGAAAAGGTCAATGGGTGTGAATACTTTCTGAAGGCACTGTATAATAATATGGGCTGTTCTTAGCCTTTTCCTTGGTGGCTTATCGGAGATAGATATGTGGAGAAGAAAAAATTCAATTAAAACATTGTTTAGCTAATAGTGTCAGTCAATCAGGCACTTGTGTCAGTTGCTGTGTGTGTGTGTGATGTTGGGCCGAAGCTACTGACCCAGAAGCTTGGCTCTCTCACTCCTCCCAGGCTTTTGGGAGGGAGGGTGGACAATGAGCTTGTKGTAGGCYATATAAGCAARGTCCCCARGCTCTCTGGCAGCTTTCATAGCTGGGATAAGTTCTTTCTACCTCTGGCACACAGCTTCAGAGAAGTCCCTCGTTGAGGAAGATGATTCCTCTCAAGTTTTTGTCTCTCTCCAYAACAGRCWTCTTGTCCTTGAACCTTAGGAACTTGACCACTATCGGCCTGGGTCTGTCACCTGAGCTGGTTACAGGTTTTCCAGACCTATGGGCGCGCTCCACCGCAATCTTCCTATGATCCATCTGCAGCTTTTCAGTAAAAAAATGGCTTACTTTCTCCTCAGACTATATCCAGGTCAGATGTGGAGACTCTGGTATGCCATCTACAACAATGTTACTCCTCCTGGATGGTCCTCTAGTCTGTTTTCCCAGTCATTTGTAATAATGATTCACAGACAGTGCTGATGTCATCTCGCATAGACTTAGAGTTTGTTGTCAACTTGCTGCAAGTCTCTTTCAGAGCATCCACCTCTCCCTGGGAGAACTGCAAACTGTTCTTAAGGTCTTGGACCTCTKTGGTCAGATCGTCCATTCTTTTGTTAGCTGAGTCCACCAATATTTGGACAAAGCTCTTGAAGCTATTTTCCTGTTGCTGTAACAATTGCTTGTAGACATATTTTTGTTGATTTAAAAGATCACACACTTGCGATAGCAAAACACTGTCCTCTCCATTACTACCACCTTCTTTAGCTTTGGAGAGCATGATGGTAGCGTTACACATTCTGTTAACATAAAGTGTTCTGTTCTGTTGCAATTTTATAGTCAATGACATTTCAGATTTACATATGGTAATTTTCACAAAGTAGTTTTGATGTAGTGAACTCGTTTATCAAAGTAACTTTAGTTAAGTAAACAATATTTGTCTTAAGGGTAACTTTAATGTAGCTTAACTTCTTCCAGTGTGAAGTAATTGGTAGCTTGGTAAACTATTTTCAGAGTAGCTGTCACGTTCGTCGTCCTCCTCATCTGAGGAGGAGTAGTAAGAAGGATCGGAGGACCAAAATGCAGCGTGATGATTATCCATTTTAATTAGAAAACTTGAAAACAAAGAACAAAACAATAAACGGACAAACGAACGAAAACGTAACAGTCCCGTATAGTGAACACAAAACACAGGAACAGGAACAATAACCCACAATACAAAACAGGCTACCTAAATATGGCTCCCAATCAGAGACAACGAAAACACCTGCCTCTGATTGAGAACCATATCAGGCCAAACACATAGAAATAGACAAACTAGACAAACAACATAGAATGCCCACTCATATCACACCCTGACCAAACAAAACAAAGAAACATACAAAACAAACTATGGTCAGGGCGTGACAGTAGCTTTCCCAACACTGCTAAAAAGTTGTGACTAAACCTGGAATATCAACACTGGAAACACAAATGAAAGCTGGGAAAGAGAGGCATGAGACAAGTCCAGTCTGGTTGTGAGGTACATCCCACCTCCCTCTCTCTCCTGTTCTTCCCGGCCCCACCCTACACCTCACAGTCCACTACAAAACCCTTTACATCACACCAGCTACATAACAGACCACCGCTTTACACAGATCAACACCTGAATTAACAGAGTAGAATTTCCTTTTTAAAGAGAAGGAAAACCCTTGACAAAGAACTTTACTTTTCAAATTTCCAATCAAGACAAGAGGACACATCATAAGGTATTTGTTAAACTTTTCTGATTTTGTGCTATTTCAAATATGAAACATACCAGCTCCATAGTGCATTATAACTGCATTTTAATTTGTTATAACTCTTACCGGAGTAACCTATCCAATCAAGTTTAAATAAATGAACATTGATGGTATGTTTAGGGAGCATACACATGCATGTAACATCCTTATACTTTCATGAATGTCACTTAATTCAAACAGACTAAGGTATGTAGGATTCAGGCCATATGCAAAGTACAAACAAATACACTTTTTTTTGTTGCTCTCTATCGATTAAAATATAATAAGTTCTGAGGAACATTTCCACCCAAACTTTTACTTTTGACATGAATCTATTGCGAAACAATCTATGGTTAATCCAAAATACGCAACTTTTTTTCAATATGGTATAACAAATGTATTCATACTCTATTCCATTGACGAACCAAACATAACGCCTTCATGTTATGCTCAGGATTCAGTGATTCACCAGGATCTCTAAGTAGCAACAATTACTATTAGTAATTTTGTTCTTACCACTCACCCCCATCCTCTCGACCTCCTCCTCTTCCTCTTACCCTCACCTCTATGGGTCCTTTAGAGAAGAGAAGACACTTTTATGTCTTTGTTTTACTAGTCTGCCAGGTCTTGTCCAGTTGAATATAAGGAGAAGGGTCCAAGTAAGCACTATTGCATGTTTTCTTAATTCAATGAGAGTAGCATACCATCATGGGGCGGCAGGTAACCTAGTGGTTAGAGTGTTGGGCCAGTAACCGAAAGGTTTCTAGATCGAACCGCCGAGCTGACAAGGTCAAAATCTGTCGTTTTGCCCCTGAACAAGGCAGTTGTTCCTAGGCCGTCATTGTGACAAAYGCYTTTGTTCTAAACTYACTTGCCTAGTTAAATAAAWWKAAAAWTTGCTTAGYTGGAATAAATAATATGATCCAGTGGAGAAAATCAAGGTGTGACATTTTGCAAGGCTACTTACTGTTGGGGTGGAAGAAAAGCTCTTTTGGCTTGATTTAGTCAAGTTGTACTCAGCTAAAGGGATGACATTTGCTGGACTTTTTCACAGGGCTAGGTGAGATTGAGTGGATCCAGGTGAGGAGATGTTGAAGTCTCAGTGAGACTAGGAGTGGCAGCATGCCACTGAGCTGTAGCAGCAGCAGGCTGAGGTAGACCGGGCCTGTCACAACATGACTCTGTCCCAGGGCTGTGCTTTCTGAGACTTTGTTTTTAAATGCACCTCTGAGCTACACAATCCTGACTTGTACAGGCCTGTCATAGGGAATGAGTCAGTGTGTGTGTAAGTATGTGTGTGTAGGTGTTTGTTGGGTACTCTCCTGTGTGATGATCACAGAAATGACCATGTAATTCTATATCTACATTTAAAGCAACCACACTTCCTTTAATACCAGAATGTGAACTGTTTTGTATCCCCCCCCCCCCTCTCTTCCAGGATGGGATCTGCTGGGGTACAGATTGTATGTGTGGCCCTTGGGGTCCTGGGCCTGATCGGGGGCATTGTGTGCTGTGCCATCCCAAGGTGGAAAGTGTTATCATTTACAGGACAGAACATCGTAACGGCACAGGTACTGAGCAGATCAAGTGTTTTATTAGCCCTATGTGGTTTACATTTTAAACCCCTAAATACTTTCCATAATTATATTGACTCAAATGACTCTAATAACTCGGAAAACGTAGAATGAATGCAATGTGCTGAAGTCAAATAAGCTGTAATGAATGAATGGRGTGTGTATTACTGTAACTATTTGTCTCTGTGTGTAGGAAACTGAAGAGGGCCTGTGGATGACCTGTGTGGTGCAGAGTACGGGCCAGCAGCAGTGTAAGAGCTATGAGTCCCTGCTGGTCCTGCCATCTGACCTGCAGGCGTCCCGCGCCATGACCATCATCAGCTGCATGGTCACCTCCCTGGCCATCCTCATCTTGTTCGCCGGTGCCGACTTCACCACCTGCGTGGAGAATGAGGACATCAAGCCCAAGATCAGCCTTGTGGCCGGGATCGCCCTGTTGGTGTCTGGCCTCCTCCTCATCATCCCTGTCAGCTGGTCCGCCCACAACACCATCAGAAACTTCTACAACCCCCTTGTGGCCCAGAAGATGGAGCTGGGAACCTGTATCTTTATTGGCTGGGCTGCTGGGGTGCTGCTGATTCTGGCTGGAGGCCTGCTSATGTGCTTCAGCAGAGCCAAATCTGGCAGCTCGGGAGGAACCGCCAAGTACTACGGCAACAGCGCTTCAGCCCCCGCCGCCAACAAGAACTACGTCTAGTGCATTTACTACACGCTCTGTATGTTTGTATGTGTGTAGAGAGATAGTTTAATGTACTACACCTCTGTATGTTTGTATGTGTGTAGAGAGATAGTTTGATGGAAAGGAAATGGGTCAGACAGAATGGAAACAAGAAAGGGGAGGGGTTTAATCTTGAGGATAAAGAAGGGACATTATTAGTGGAAATAATGGTTGTAAATATTGAATATTTCAAAATAGTAAGACTGGTTTAGTTGTAGTTAATCCAAGGGTCCAATATGGTGGTTCAATTTAAAATACAAATATATGTTTATTTTTTGGGGGGGGGGACTAACTCAATATACTATAATATACTACAAATCYAAACTGTGTAGAGATGATGATGTACCTACATCCATACAGTTTCTTAACTGTGTCCAGCTCGCTAATAATCACCTACYTGAAGGTTAGACAGTCAAGGAGCTGCAGAAATTCCAAAAACGATGGATAGAGGAAATTATTTTACAAATTGTGACAGCGAGGAAATATAACCAATTTTCAGTGTGGATCTCCGGACCTCGTTGAAGACCAAATGCAGCCCCCGGGGCAGAATGAGTTTGACACCCTTGTTGAAACGTGTTATCTCGTTGAGTTTTTTAGTGCTGGGTGACATGCTTCTATAATGCCATGAATGAACAACAGAGAGCAAGGTGAGGGACTCAGTGGTCATGCATTTCAAAATACATGTATAGTCAAATGACTGTATATATCATTTACATCCATGAGATCACAACTTTTTTACTTATGTAAATCAGCTTGCCTTTTACTTTTGTGTATCAAATAATAAATACATGTTTTTATTTTATTCTGTTGCAATACAAATGATTGTCATCTCCTTCAGGTGTGCCATCCTTCGGATGGCGTTTGGAAATGTTAACAAAAGCAAAACAAGTTTAAATATTTTGGAAAATATTAAGGACTTTTATTTCCAACTATGTAAGAGCATATATTAAAAACAAGTCTCTATAAATGTGAAAACTGACACCAAAAAACGAATTCAAGKTTKCAGACRCAAAAATATTTGGCTGCTYAWATTGATGGYWCCTGTCTCCAACTCTCCCTTTAACCATCTTTCCTTCAAACATCCCCAACTATTTATAACTATTTTACTTTCATCTCCTCTTTCTCTTCTCCTCTTTACACCTCCTTCTCTCTCTCCATCAGCTCCCTCTCGAACACAATGGCTCTGTTTCAATTCTTGCTCTCCAGTTCGCTAGTTTCGCTAACCCGCGCGCTTGGTCAGCTCCTCTACTGTTCCTTCAGAGTCTTCACCTCCTTCTGCAAGGCATGTACCTCCTGAGAGAGAGAGAGAGAGAGAGAGACAGAGAGAGAACAAAAAAAGAGAGAGAAAAAGAGAGAGAGAGAGAGAGAGAAAAAGAGAGGGGAGATTCCTGGTAAAATGTGCAAAAGAGGAAGCCTATCTAAAATACAGTATCTATTCACAGATATATCAAAGCATGTAGGTAGATGCAGCCAGTCCTTACCCCACTGTTATCGTGCTGATGCCCCATGGCTGCTGATGTGGTCTTCAGAAGACTTTTGTGAACTTTGAACTCTTTGGTTTTGGTGGTTGTCGCAAAACCGTCCTTCAAGAGATCATGATAAGGTTGGCCCTCTTTGCCTTCAAACCACTCATTGGCCTCCACAGACGGCTCTGGACCCATGGTGTCTGGGTACA
>NC_036860.1:78798010-78833142 GCF_002910315.2 Salvelinus sp. IW2-2015
CGGTGCCACAGAGGTAGACGGATGCCGAGTGTCAGGGTCATGAAGTCAAAGAAGGGCAATAGGACACCACTGCTGGTGTCCAACTCCTGCAGGGTGAGTGGCTCCCCAAAGCTCTTCTGTCAAACACATACAGGTCATGTCGGGTCTTTAGACACCATTCATAAGTCTTTATAAGAAGTTCATAATTGACCCATAACACTCACCGGGTCCCAAAGTGCCACCTGCCTCTCACTCATGCGACTGAAGCCGGTGCTCAGGATCTTCCCATCGGACACAAACACAGCCTTGACAGGCCTGGAGCCTTCGTGGGTCTTCTCCTTCTCCTGAGAGAGACAGAGAGGCAGAGAGAGAGAGAGATGCAGACTCAGGGAAAGACAGACACTCAACGAAGGAGGTTCATCTATCAAAGACGCGTGAAGGGAACTATATGAACTAATCACTGACTGTGATTCTATTGTGTGTGTGTCTGGACATTAAACCTGGTAGCTAGGTGCATCTGACTCTCCAGGGTTAGAATGGCTGGTTCTCCTGTGGTATTGATGGGGGCAGGGAGGGGGGCACTCACGGCAATGACTGTGCCCTTGCGGGGGTCCAGCACACGTATGGTCTTGTCCTTACAGGAGGTGAGGATCTGGGATCCGTCCCTGTTCCAGCAGGCACTATAGATGAGGTCAGGGTGGACCGAGTCGATCCTCACCATGGCCTCTCCACACGCCACGTTCCACAGGATCACCACGTTGTCACAGCCTGGAAGTAATGGGAGAGAGAGACGGAGGAACAGGCAGTTAGGCCATGCAGTGCTACTCCACTTATGTTAACAGTTGAAGAAGCACTTGTATTCTGAGGCGATGCATCATAGCAGTGCTATACCTGCGCTCATGAGCACATTGTGGGCAGTGGGGTGCCAACTGAGGATGCCCACGCGTTTGGAGTGCCCCTCCAGCTTCACCACTGGGTCGTTCAGGGGCGTGACCAGGCCACCCTCCGGGATCTCCCAAATCTGAATGATGGAGAGGTAGAGGAAGAAGAGGGTATGTTATTACACTGAGTTAACACAGTACATAGATACAGAACACTGATCGACTGGATCACACAGGGACATATGTCCTAAAGTGCGTCCATAATATTAATTCTAGCACGTAACAAGCGCTCAACATTATCGGCCAGTTGAAAGGTTGCTGACCTCTACTTAACCATGACACCTGGCCCATCCTCGAGCCACTGGCCAGATGATGTTTGTCTCACGCGTCTGTCCGGGCGCGACCAGAACACTCAATATCCAGCCACGGCTCGGGCCTGTTGTCCACAGACTGTCCGCGGCGGCGGGACAGGTCAGACTACGACCGTCTACAGGTGAACACAAAGGAAAAGATAACGTTACCCTTGACACAAATTAAACACACACAACACAACACAAGCTAGCCCCAATCAGGAGATAAATACTACAGTATGCAGTCAAGAAGCACCATGGCAGCATCACGCTTAGATGTTGCTACCACTGTGGCTCGCAGACAACAGAAAGACTAGAGAGGTTCAGCAGGAGAGAACCTAGTCAGCTGATGCACAATTGGTATAGCTAGATACATGTGCCTCAAATACAGCCTTAGAGAGCAAGAGAACCGTCTCTGGCGAGAGGCACTACAAGTCTGCAGGGTTCCCATGGCCCTGGTGGGAACACACACAGGATCTGACTGTTGCCCTGGGCTGGAACAACACACAGGATCTGCGACTGGGCCCTTGTGCGAACAACACACAGGATTCTGGACTGTTGCCCTGGTGAAACACACACAGATCTGGGACTGTTGGCCTGGTGGAACACACACAGGATCTGGACTGTTGCCCTGCTGGAACACACCCACAGGCATCTGGACTGTTGCCCTGTGGGGAACAACACCAGGATCTGCACTGATTCGCCTGACTGGAACACACACACAGGATCTGACTGTTCGGCCCTGTGGAACACACACAGATCTGGAACTGTTGCCCTGGCTGGAACCACACACAGGAATCTGGACTGCTGGTCCTGGCTGGAACACACACAGGATCTGGACTGTTGGCCCTGCCTGGAACACACACAGGAGCTGGACTGTTGCCCTTGTGGAACACACACAGGATCTGGACTGTTGGCCCTGGTGGAACACACACAGGATCTGGACTGTTGGTCCTCTCTGTCACGTTGGACCTCACCCATCATTCACAGTACCAAAACAAAACCATCTAAATTCAATAATGTACTAAGGATGTACAGTACATGCCTTATTTTGAATATGAAGTGGTATAATGTTTTTTTTCAAACTTCATTCAAATGTTTCTCCTAATGTCCCTGCCTTCATTGTAGATGAACCATCAGCTGCCATCCAAAAACCTCTTACTCACCGTCTCAATAATAGTGATCACATACTGGTTATATTGCTGTAGTAATAACTACAGAGTAGTTAAGTGACAGAAAATTGTACTTCTCCAACATACAAATTGGGGAGGCAGGTAGCCTAGTGGTTAGAGCGTTGGACTTGTAACCAAAAGGTTGCAAGATCAAATCCCCGAGCTGACAAGGTGAAAATCTGTTGTTCTGCCCCTGAACAAGGTAGTAAACCCAGTGTTCCTAGGCAGTCATTGAAGATAAGAATTTGTTCTTAACTGACTTGCCTAGTTAAATAAAGGTATAAAAAATCAAGGTAGACTCAGCGATATGACGTAGATGCAGAAAGTAAACAGCATAGTGGTTCAATTTCCACAACAACTAAGAGCGTTGAAGCGCGAGGCTCAACTTCTCAGCTGTTTTGGTCCCGTGGCTCCCACACTGTAAGAGCGTGATGCGAACCCGTGCACATGAGCAGATACTTTGTGTGACTGTGTGAAGTCTTGCATCTCGCTCATCTCAATATCTACAGTCATTTCGCTGTCTACCTTTAAATCAAATTATCGTTCATTGGGGAACAATGGCTTCCTTTGACCAAATCATTAGGCCTTAAATGCAATTTTGGTTGAGAGGACTACTATTCATCCCTGTTACAGGCAAGTCCAAACAGTGATGCAATGGCGTCTACCCATGACGTTGAGACAGTCTATATCTTTGGGTAGTAAAAAAAAAAATCTGTTATATCTACGTATCTGTTTTATATATGAATATGCATACACTTAATGTCAAAGTCTTTCAATTACACCTTTATGTTTCAATATCACATAACGCATTCAAAATCAATCTAGATATTGACTACTATAAGACCATTACATACACTAAATATACAAAAGTATGTGGACACCCCTTCAAATTAGTGCATTTGGCTATTTCAGCCCCACCCGTTGCTGACAGGTGTATAAAATCGAGCACACAGCCATGCAATCTCCATATACAAACGTTGGCAGTAGAATGGCTTTACTGAAGAGCTCAGTGACTTTCAACGTGGCACTGTCATAGGATGACACCTTTCCAGCAAGTCAGTTTGTCAAATTTCTGCCCTGCTAGAGCTGCCCCGGTCAACTGTATGTGCTGTTATTGTGAAGTGGAAACATCTAGGAGCAACAACGGCTCAGCCGTGAAGTGGTAGGCCACACAAGCTCACAGGACGGGACTGCCGAGTGCTGAAGCACGTAGCGTGTAAATATCATCTGTCCTCGGTTGCAACACTCACTACCGAGTTCCAAGCTGCCACTGGAAGCAACGTCAGCACAAGAACTGTTCGTCGGAAGCTTCATGAAATGGCCGAGCAGCTGCACATCACCATGCACAATGCCAAGCGTCTCCTGGAGTGGTGTAAAGCTCGCTGCAATTGGACTCCAGAGCAGTGTAAACGTGTTCTCTGGAGTGATTAATCACACTTCACCATCTGGCAGTCCGATGGACGAATCTGGATTTGGTGGATGCCAGGAGAACGCTACCTGCCCCAATGCATACTGTCAACTGTAAAGTTTGGTGGAGGAGAAATAATGGTCTGGGGCTGTTTTTCATGGTTTGGGCTAGGCCCCTTAGTTCCAGTGAAGGGAAATCTCAATGCTACAGCATACAACTACATTCTAGATGATTGTGTGCTTCCAACTTTGTGGCAACAGTTTGGGGAAGGCCCTTTCCCGTTTCAGCATGAATATGCCCCCGTGCACAAAGCGATGTCCATACAGAAATTATTTGTCAAGATCGGTGTGGAAGAATTTAACTGGCCTGCACAGTGCCCTGACCTCAACCCCATCGAACACCTTTGGGATGAATTGGAACACCGACAGGGTGACAGGCCTAATCGTCCAACATCAGTGCCCGACCTCACTAAGGCTCTTGTGGCTGAATGGAAGCAAGTCCCTGCAGCAATGTTCCAACATCTAGTGGAAAGCCTTCCCAGAAGAGTGGAGGCAGTTATAGCAGCAAAGGGGGGACCAACTTCATATTAATGCCCATGATTTTGGGGTGAAATGTTCGACAAGCAGGTGTCAACATACTTTTGGTCATGTAGTGTATGTGTTTGTTGCTGATATTGCAGCACATTCGTCCCATGCTGAGGTACTGTACCTGCATCCCACAATTGCTTCTGTTTTTCAATGGCAAACCCACCACTGGTATACATGACCAAAGAGCTATATTTTCATGTTATCTGACCAAGCACCGGTTCCAATCCATGTGCCAATGCCTTGATCAAACTCCAGGCGGTGCTATAGTCAGATGGCATGAAAATATAACTCTAGCTCAGTAAATAGCTCAGTATTATATATATATTTTATACAGTCTTTTTTTCTCATCTTTATCAAGTGTGCTAATAATTTTGGACCTGACTGTATATGCAGCTGCACTATACTGCGCCCTAGCCACATCTGTCAAGACTGTGTTTGCACTGAACCGCTCCAAATATGGTGAAAAAACTAGCAACCAACAGCAGAGAGAGCGAGGTGACATGTAAACCGAACTCTGCCCCAAACTTCCTTATTCAGCACAATGTGTGATGTCGCCTTTGCAATATTCAAAATTCAAATGTTTGAAAACATTGTTCTTAGAACACTGTACAAACGACACGCCAATGGAGCATTTTCATCAAAATTGTACCGTAGTTGCGCAAATCTGGGCATGAATGAAAGTGACATTTTGAAACTTCAAGATTTGGAGACTGCAGGCATATGCATAGATGGAGAGGGAAATGGACGTTGAGACCACTTTTGAGGCCTGAAAAACGTCTAACTTCACTTAAGGCATTCACTTTTGACCTCTGTCTCTCTGCTCAGGCCACCTTGTTCAGAGGAAGCACTAGGAAGGCCCCTCCTCCGCTGGCATCCACAATCATGGCCACGAACTTGGGGTTGACAGAGCAGAAGTTGCTGTCCCAGGTCATTCTGGGAGATGCCGATGTCATCGTAGCACTGGTCAGCCTTCACCCCTGGCCGAAGACATGACGGAACTTACTGCGCCCTGACTACCTTCCTGGACATGGTGACCTGATAGGGGAGAGAGATGAGGACGGGGAGAGGAGAGGGGGGTGGGTGAGCGTAGTAGGAGAGATGAGGCGGATGGGGAGAGGAGAGTGGGGGATGAGGCGGTAGTAGGAGAGATGAGGACAAGGAGAGGAGAGGAGGAAGGGATGAGGCGGTAGTAGGAGAGATGAGGACAAGGAGAGGGAGAGTGGGGGGTGGGCGGGTAGTAGGAGAGGGGAGGAGAGGGGTTGGTGTTGGAGAGATTAAGAGGAGATATAAGAAGAAAAAGGAAGAGGGGCAGAGTTTTTAATGCACAGTGGTCGACTAATCAAGTGGTTATTGTATTTAAGAATATGCAGACTGCTACTGTAGCCAGTGAACTCTCACCCGGCACCCCTACAACATTTACATAGACACAGAGAGACACAGACAGAGAGAGAGAGAGAGAGAGAGAGAGAGATGTATAGAAGAAAACCAGTAATCTGTGAAATAAATGTAACTGTTCATCATTTGCATAAATAATACACAAATGCAGTATAAACATTTTACAGGATATGAAGAGCAATGAAGGGATTTGAATASTGTGACCTTAGATGCCACAAAATGTCTTAAGAACATGAGCATCACTGACCCACTCCCTAGTTAGACCACAAGACAAACACATAGTGAGGACACAAACATACAGACACAAAGCTACAGGAAGGAAGGTCAATACAGGAAAAGCAGAGAAAAGGGGAAGAAAGAACTTGCACAACTACTTCCTCCAGTCTGCAACTGTTTCTTTTTGTCTTTATTATCCGAGGCWCACTTGTGACTCTGTGCAATGCTTTAACTCACATCTAGTCATAGGGATGAACCCACACAGAGAGAGGCAACATGGAGAATTGAAGGAAATATGAGCATATGGGACTARAYAGGCAAAKTGAAAGGRATACTCCACTGCTGTTTGGAAATCATGTGAACCAGGAACCTACAGCAACAGTTAGACCACATCCTACAGAACYAACAACAYAACCACAAAACTATCTTTCTTTCCGTTTCATTCACACACATGCTCTCTTTGTCCCTCTCTAATGCTCCTTTTCACACATTAAACAGTTGGCAGATATGTATATGATATTATCTTTTTGCGAGCTATAACCAAAGAGAATGCAACTGGTTGAAATARTGTCYTCCAATTTAGGGTTTGTAGGGTTTGTKATGCATTACTGTCAGTGGATAGTCCTCATGTTCAATGCATAGYCTACATTTCACAAGTTTCAGATTRATCAATAAGAATATTAGTGCACACAATGACTCAGTCCTGGCCMACAGCCCATACATTTATGCTGTAAAWCMACAACMCTAAAAGAGTGAGCATAGAATTTWCCTCCATTTGCAGACCTTACTTCCTCAAATCTGAAGCTGCGCTGACTGAATCCCTTGGCTAAAGACTTAGGCCTCATTGTTCTTGTAGCATTTGTGCATCACAAGACCTCTTTGGTAGACATTCATCTAATGCAATAATCCTTTGCCGTGTGTGCCTTAATGTTATAAAGGACCTGAGTACATGTTAATAATGGTGTGTGTGTGTGTGTGTGTGTGTGTGTGTGTGTGTGTGTGTGTGTGTAGGCTTACAGCATGATCATATAAAGTGACAGCAATTATGGACCTTCATTCACATGGTGTGTGATTACTAGGAGAAGGATGCTGAAAGCAGGCCTACCTGTTTTAGTGATGGGAAAATGTTCTGCTCAGTCAGGCTCCCTGCTTGGTTCTGCTGTGTCGCCAGAGAGGAGTAGGAGCCGGTAGTCTAGGGTAGATCTCTTTATGTGATGGAGGAAGTGAGAGTTTTAGATGAAGGTGGAAATGGGAGGTGTCTCGTTCTGTCTTCTTACTTGCTGGGGTTGAAACATCTAAATGATAGATCTCAAGAAGAGATTAGATGCAGACCAAAGTGATTAATTAGACTAATCAAATCATCAAAGCGGGTGTGTAATACTTTCTAAGTCTGTATTACTTTGATTTGATTACATTTAATTTCAATTAAGATATATATATATGAAGATAAACATTGTAATGTCACCGGAACAGAGTCTCCAGAGTGCTCTAAAGCTTTGGGCCTCCCGAGTGGCGCAGCGGTCTAAGGCACTGCATCGCAGTGCTAGAGGCGTCACTACAGACCTGGGTTTGATCCCGGGCTGTATCACAACCGGCTGTGATTGGGAGGCCCATAGGGCGGCGCACATTTGTCCCAGTGTCATCTGGGTTAGGGGAGGGTTTGGCCGGGGGGGGCTTCACAAGTAGGCCGTCATTGTAAATAAGAATTTGTTCTGAACTGACTTGCCTAGTTAAATAAATAAAGATCAATGAATTCTAGGGTTAGGTCATCCCAAGGATCCCACTTAGCATCTGCCATACTGTAGTTGCCTACTTGCAGTGGGGACTGTTGACTGTGGGAAAATTTACACAAAGAGGGTGCTGCTGTGTACAGGACAACAGCCTACAAAAATCACAATTTAACCCCTGTGCACAACGTATGGATAACAGGATGAAGTCAAACAGAGAATGCCATGGCACAGCTAGGCTCTGCTTAGACACATGTATGCATCCTTTAACCAGACCCTGCTCCCTCAACCCCCTGAAAGCATCTCCATTAAAATAAGCAAGAGAACAGAACAGGAGATACCAAAGACAGAATGGAAGGCCAGAGACAGGTTTAAAAATATAGACTTCAGTTTATTGCACAATCGTTGCTGGAGACTGAGGAGTGGGAGGGCCTGTCTGTATAATGCAAGACACTACAGATGGACACGTAGAGAAACTAGACACAGGGAGATACAAGATGGCCATAAATTAACGGAAGCGTTGGTGAGAAGAACACAGGCGGGTCGATGAGGCACAGTAGGATGCAACTTGCACCCAGACATGGAACAGGACAGACAAAACACATTAAAACACAGATTTCACACATGAAGTATGAGATCTTAAAACAGCTCATATATTCAAACATACAGGGTCCATAATATACATTCATAACTGGTTTGTGCAACCCTGAACATGCAGGGTTTGGTCACTCCTAGCATGTTAACACTGTTGAGTAGTAAGTATGTCAGTCAGTCACGTTGCCTGTGTAAAAGCAGCCTGTCTAATTCTGGTATTTGTTTTCCACCAATGGTCTTTTGACTAACCACATCAGATCTTTTTCAGAGTTGATTGGTCAAAATATAAATTAGTGAAAATATCAGAACTGGGCTTCCTCTGCCAGACACAGAACGGTTGGCGGTGAGCCTTTATACGATACAATATGATGCCTGCAATAGACTGCAACGTTACAGAGTTATGTCCACCAGATGGGGACAAATAAACAGTCATTCAATTCATTTACAAAAACCAAGACAGACCGAAGACAAGGACAAAGAAAAACAGACAGACCCTCAAGAAAGCTCCCTTCATCAAGAGGAAAAGGGCATTTCATCATCTGTACAGACAGTATCATAATTAGTACCAACCATCCACAGAGTAATTGTATTAATAATAATAAGTATCATCGTCATCATCATCGTATAACAATAGTGGACAGTTAATCCTTTATAAATAGTCAGAAACAGGCTAGCTGGCACCTGTGTACAAAAAAAACTGTTACATTTTGTTAGTGTTTTCATACATTATGTCATCATTATCATCATAGAATATCAGAATATACAGACTAAAACAATGACCGTTGGCTGGCCTGGTTCCATCTCTGAAAAATGGTACTGTTGGTGGGCCTGGTTCCATCTCTGAAAAATGGTTTTCAGTTCTTTCTCCCACCARTATTCCCTCCCCTCCCATCTTCCCGTTTCTACAGTCTTACTCTTTGCTCAACCACTCTTTAAATACATTTCACCTTGTTTTATCAGAGCCCACCCCAAGAATCCCTAAATAATCCCTACTTCTACTGCTGACTCTTACCTTCCCTCAGACCCCTACCCAGTTCAGGAGTCCCTCACAGTGGCCTCTGTGGTGTGCAGRTCTAAAAGCRATGTTTCAGAGAGGAACCCCCTGGCCTCGACGTAACAGCTACGGCTATAGCACCCTGAGAAGTGGAAACCCAGGGTGGTGGAGTCCCTTTGAGTAGAGAACTGGCCCTTTTTGTTCTTTGTGACAGTTGAGAAACATACCACTTGAACACACATCCACTTCAGACAMTGTAAATGTATTTGTATCTGATAATGCATAGATATCCAGTTGTAATCAGAGGTATTCAGACATGCCCCCCCTCCTGTATCTTCCCRATCTTTTATTTTTATGAGGTTACATTTAATCGAGCAAAAGCATTCTTAAACCCTGGGTCTATCAAAAACCCACACGGTTACCCATCTCTACAACAGATCTGAAAAGAATCCATTTTATCTGGGTTCACATATTAGAGTAAATAGGTTGGATGTGGTTGATATTAAATACACAGTAGTACCACCCCTCAGCCTGTTTCTCTTACCAGGTCCCTTTTCCCTCGGACACAGAGCATTGTCTGAGGTGACATACATATTGAATTCCAGGTTCCTACTTCTGCTTTCTTCCCTTTACATATATGTATAAAAAAGTATCAGCGTTATATACTGTTTGCACTGTATGTATATATAATCTACATACATGTATTTACATGGACTTTAAATAAGTTTCATTACTGGTTTTCACTTTGATCCAAAGCCCTTTTGAAAATAAATAAACAGTGCAGTTTATTTGATATAGTTGTATTGCCTCTGTTCTAGTCCCTCARATTCCTGTATTAGTATATACTGTATGTAGTATGTTCCTCTCTTAACACTCATGGTCCACTGCCCTGACAGCATGTAAAGCTCTTAGCTGGAGTGACTGACACATGACGTGTCATATGTTACAATGCACAAGCATTTGGCTAATACTAAGTTAAAGTCCTCGTATGAGACAATGAGTTTCCYTTTGAGAGCTACTAACATGCATTAATAATCAGTTTCATTCAGTGCACTGTAATACAATTTCAGCGTATGACGATACAAGGGGCCATGGCTGTAATGTACTCACCATGACAGGGGTGGTTTCATAAGGGGGCTGAGAAACYGTTTAACACTAGTCAGGGTRGGGTTGCAGTCTGAGGCCTGTGTGGGAGAGGCTGGGACATTCTCCCTCACTCTTGACTCAATGTGAGCAAAGTATGTGCTACAACGGAGGCCCTCGACACATCATTTGYCAACTTGTGAGTGAAGTGGAAATTAGTGTGGGTATGTGTGAGTGTGTGCACCAGGTTACAAAAGTGCAATGTTACATAGAAACATGCCAACTTAACTAGTCCATGGGACGACTAGGTAAAAGGTCCCTCAGAGCAAAGCAGATTAAAAAAATAAAACGCTTGGTCTCAACCTTCCACATACAGTCAATCTTTGAACAAAATCTATAAAACACAAAAGTAATCCWAAAAGTAAACATTGTACTGTTCCTCAGAGCATAAACTCAAATGCCAGTGCAGAAACTAGTGGTAACAATTTTTACTTTAAAATTGAGTAACCAGACATAGTTTCTCAGGGTTACTGGTTGTGAAAATGGTGAGAGGGTTAGGGGTTCATTCATGCTTGGTTGCAGTTGTCTAATGAAATACTATATGGCACAGGTCAGCTTGGTACTACAGTACTGTACCTCTCTAAGGGTAACAAAGTGCAAAGAGTCAAACTGGGCTATGTTATGTAGTAATAATGTCCAGCTTTGGCATAGAATGCAGTGCATCATACCAAATCATTATCTGGCCTCGGACAGTTAAAAGCCTAGAAAGTAGCGTAGCTGTCGACCATTTCCACCCTCTCAGGGGAACCTACTGGTTTCTAGTAGTCAAATAATAATAGTGCATTCTAATTTAAAAAACCCTCATCACAAACTCTCTCTCTAATGCTGTAGCGTAATAAACATTTGGTATCTGTTTGGTGGAAGAACTTCCCTTTTCAGTCAACAAGATCCATCCTGCACAGTCATGTAACTATTGTTCAGGTATTATAAAGAGAGACATCCTGTCTGTTTTAAGCATCTTCATTTAAGACGCTATGTGCCCTTTTCATTGACTACAGTATGTGCCAAACATGATTACAATAATCAACAACAAAATATATTTTTTTAACTTAATGGTCATGAACTAATTCTAATAATCTGGATTCAAAACCAAATCAAATTCCTCAGTTAAATGAGGAAATTCCTCAGTTAAATGACTTCAAACAAAATGAGCACTAACAAGCCAAGGAATGAACCCCTTCACCCATAACCAGTTACCCTTCACCCATACCCAGTTACCCATACCCAGTTACCCATACCCTTCACCCATACCCAGTTACCCATACCCTTCACCCATACCCAGTTACCCATACCCAGTTACCCATACCCAGTTACCCATACCCTTCACCAATACCCAGTTACCCATACCCAGTTACCCATACCTGACCACAGAGAGACAGACAAAGCCAGAGAGAAGGGAGAAAGACAAATAAACATGGAAGAAACAATGAGAGGGAGAATATCCTCTCTAATACACAGTAACTCAAGTAGTTCCATAGGACTCTGTGACGGGTCTGGGAGTGCTTTGTGCATTACTTGTGCATTACTAGCATGTATGCATGCTACGCTGTGAGTGTGTGCGGTGTGTGTTTGTTCTAAAGTTTATATGCTATGTGCTGCATAGGTTGCAATAGAATGACATCTGAAAAATACTTCAGAAAGAATGAATGCATCATTGACGGATCCACTTTGATAAAAGCCATAGGATGAAATGATAATTGACACATGTGGATAAGTCAACAGCAAATCAACTATTGCTCAAGTGTAACTTCACTTGCATATCATGATTTTTTTGAAGACATTTCTATGTGTATTTCTGATATCAAATCCTTAGTCTCCTTTGTGTGTAATCTTCACAGATCCTCTGCTGTGTGTGTGTGTGTGTGTGTGTGTGTGTGTGTGTGTTGACCAGTGAGCCAATATCCAAATCCTTGTGTGTGTTCCCTAATATAAATAGCAACGCATGTATAATGGCAAGATGGACACAGATACAGTATTAACATTCTTGCTCGGTGCACATGTGTCAAAGCCTGCACCAATCCCTATTATGTAAAACACTTTATCTGGCCTTCCATGCACGTCTTCATGAACACCTCCCATCTTCCCTTCCCAACCATTACCTATTGAAACAGCCCCCCCCAGAGGTCCTAAACCCTGTTCCCCGCTGGTCCTCCTCCAGGCAGGGTGGGGCTCAGTCTGAGGGACAGTGGTGGCTGTTGATCCAGAGCAGGTCGTCCAGCACACCCCAGTGCAGGTAGAGGATGGAGCCCACCACCAGCACGTGCATGATCTGGTGGCTGTTGCACCAGTAGTCAAAGAGGCCCGGGCGGAAGCGCTCTGGGATYCGRGAGATGTTGATGATCCCGCCCAGTACAGCCAGCGCGTCCATGGTGAGGAAGTGTTGCAGCGAGGTGGGGCTGCCGCCGCCCACYCCCACCCAGCGCAGCAGGAAGAAGGAGAAGCGGAACAGGGCCTGCCAGGCAAAGGAGCGCAGACGCCGCACGCTACTCCGCGCCGTGATGGCCGAGTAGATAGCGTAGCTGGACAGCAGGATGTAGACGAGCAGAGCCACTGTGCGGGTGAAGGGGTAGCACAGCAGGGTGCTGTAGACGATGGGCAGCGCTCCTGAGGCAAACACAACACACAAGGTCAGAGGCTGTTAGTCATTAAACTACACCACAACAAATATTCACATCCCAGAGAATCATGCACACAGGGTGGCTACTTTGAAGAATCTCAAATATAAAATATATTTTCATTTGTTTCACACTTTTTTGGTTACTACATGATTCCATATGTGTTATTTCATAGTTTTGATGTCTTCACTATTATTCTACAATGTAGAAAATAGTAAAAAGAAAAGCCCTGGAATGAGTAGGTGTGCCCTAACTTTTGACTGGTAGTGTATATATAGATGACTTCCCTGTCAAAATACATTTGTTATAATAATACTTTATTTGGCACTTAATAGGTACTTACTATAGTCATTTTTTATGAGATGGGGAAATGTTTTTATTTTTATTAGGTTATGCATGTGCTCTTTATGACAAAGTGTGAAATCAAACTTTTTACACATCTTGAAAGGCACCAAATTGCTGGAACGACCCACTAGTTATTGGATACGCAAGATGATTTGCCTATATGTAAATTAAAAATGGATTGCACAAAAAGAGTGCGCCAGAGAGTGTACACAGAAAACAAAAGGCCGGAAGAGAAAGAAAGGAGAGAAGGAGATAAAAAGGTAGAGAATGAAAGTGTCACGAAGTCGATCCCTCTCCTTGTTCGGGTGGTGCTCGGCGGTCGACGTCACCGGTCTTCTAGCCATCATTGATCCATTTTTCATTGGTTTTGTCTTGTCTTCCTACACACCTGGTTTCAATCCCATTCATTACCTGTTGTGTATTTAACCCTCTGTTTCCCATCATGTCTTTGTCAGAGATTGTTTTATGTTTAGTTCTGTGTTGTTTGTATTTGGTGCGTGACGGGTCCTCGTACCCAATTTGTTTCATTTTGTATTTATGGTTTTGGAGTTATGTTTTGTTTTATTAAATTACTCAATTTTACCAAGTTTAATTCTCCTGCGCCTGACTTCCCTGCCACCTATACACACGAATTGTGACAGAAAGAAAGATTGAGAGAGTAGAGAGCTTTTAGTTGCTACCCAGAAGCCCCTCTGCTTACCCAGTGTGTTGATCATGCAGATGCCACACATGTCGAGGGTGAGAAGGGTGTGGTAGACAGGCTCTCCTCCCTCATGGTTCATGAAGAGGTGGTAGAGCACAGAGCCCAGCTGGGGGGACAGGCAGGCCAGGAAGTGGACCACACCCAGCCATGTCACACTGATCTGGGACCAGGGGAAGTTGAGCGGGATGAGGAACAGGAAGCAGAGCAGAGGGATACCTGTCAGGYAGGGGTGAAGSGGATAAACAGGGTTCGGTCAAWTAGGCCTAAATCTTGCTGACAACTAGCACCAGATTTACCAATACAAAACGCTTGCAGTTTGCACTACTGTACTGGATAGTTTATTTTCACCTGTTATTCTATTCCAATGAAATGACAAATGTCAAATGTGTTATGAATTTCCAATCACATTAGCAATACGGCATAGCGCTACTGCATACACCTTTTTTCACCTTCCACAAGCTCTTGTTTAGCTTCAGCAACAATTACTGCTGCACTACAGGGCAATTCCACGGTAACAGAATTACACAGAGACTGTATGGCAAGCAAAAAACAACTATGTACAATGACTACTTTGAACAACTTACACACCAGGGTTCTCCCCAGGAATTTTTAACAAGGAGGTGCTGCAGAGTACAGCCAAGATTTATGAACACCTGTAACTGCAATTTCCTGCAATCTAGAGCAAACAATGGCCTTATGATAACAAAGTAAGTAATAAAAATTGATTTTTTAAATGGTTCGGTCCTACAGACAGTGAGTCATGGGGCAGGCAAACAGGCATCCAGTTACTGTTTGATTGATCGCTAGGATGACATAAGCGACTTTGAGCGGGGTACGACTGTCCAGTATCTCAGAAATGGCCGGCCTTCTGGGATTTTCACGCATGACAGTGTCTAGGGTTTACTGAGAACGGTGCGACAAACAAAAAGCATTCAGCCAGCGTAGCCCTGTGGGCGAAAACAGCTTGTTGATGAGAGGTCAAAAGGAGAATGGCAAGAATCGTGCAAGCGAACAGGCAGGCCAACAAACAGGCAAATAACGGCGCAGTACAACGGCATCTCGGAACGCACAACTCGTCGGTCCTTGTCACGGATGGGCTAATGCAGCAGACGACCACACCGGGTTCCACTCCTATCAGCTAAAAACAAGAAGAGGAGGTTCCAATGGGAACGTGATCACCAACACTGGACAACTGAGGAATGGAAAAACTTTTCCTGGTCCGACTAATCACGYTTGCTGTTATGTCATGCTGATGGCAGAGTCAGGATTTGGCCTAAGCTGCATGAGTCCATGGCTCCATCCTGCCTGCTGTCAACAGTACAGGCTGGTGGCGGTGGTGTAATGGTGTGGGGAATGTTTTCCTGGCACACGTTAAGTTCCTTGTTACCAATTGAGCCATGTTTGAACACCAACCACACCTTGTAGAATCCATGCCCTGAAGAATTCAGGCTGTTCTGGAAGCAAGAGGGGGTCTGACCCGGTACTAGATGGGTGTACCTAATAAACTGGCCACTGAGTGTAAGTGCCTTCAGAAAGTATTCATACCCCTTCACTTATTCCACATATTGTTGTTACAGACAGAATTCTAATTTTATTAAATAGATGCATTTTCTCACCCATCTGCACACAATACCCTATAACGACAAAGTGAAAACCTATTTTTTTTCAAGATTTTTGCAAATTTATTGAAAATGAAATACAGAAATATCTAATTTACATAAGTATTCACACTCTTTTGCTTTGACACTCCAAATTGAGTTCAGGTTCATCCAATTTCCTTTGATCATCCTTGAGATGTCACTACAACTTGATTGGAGTCCACCTGTTGCCAATTCTATTTTTTGGACATGATTTAGAAAGAAACACACCTGTCTATATATGTCAGAGCTGAAACTATCCCATGAAGTCCAAGGAACTAGTACATGTCCAAGATTGTGATGAGGCATATATCTGGGGAAGGTATACAACAACTTGTAGAGTGTTCAAAGTTTCCATGAGCACAGTGGTCTCCATCATTTGGAAATAAAAAAAATATGGAACTACCCAGACTCTGCATAGAGTTGGCCTTCTGACCAAACGGAACAACCGGGCAAGAAGGACCTTGGTCAGAGAGGTGACCAAGAACCCAATGAACACTGACAGAACTACAGAGTTCCTTGGCTGAGATGGGAAAACCTGCCAGAAGGACAACAGTCTCTACAGCACTTTAAGGGAAAGTGTCCAGACAGATGCCACTTCTGAGAAAAAGCCARGACAGCATGCCTGGAGTTTGCAAAAATGCATGTGAAAGACTGATAGCAWAAGGCAAAATATTCTGTGMTCTGATGAGACAAATTTGACTATTTGGCCTGAATGCAAAGCGCTATGTCTGGAGAAAASCAGGCACAGAACATCAACCGTCTAACATCATCCCTACTGTGCAGCATGGTGCTATGGACATGCTTTTCAGCTGCAGGGATTGGGAGACTGATAGAGGGAACAATGAATGGAGCCAAATACAGGCAAATCCTTGATGAGAACCTGCTTCAGAGTGCAAACGACCTTAGACTGGGGAGAAGATTTACGTTCCAACAGGACAATGACCTCAAACATACAGCCAAAGCAACGCTGGAATGCTTTAATCCTATTGAAAATCTGTGGAAAGACTAAGATTGCTGTTCACCACCACTCCCCATCTAACTTAACAGAACTTGAGAAAAAAAACTAATTCAGATGTGCAAAGCTGATACAGACATACCCAAGATGACTCAAAACTGTAATCACCGCCAAAGGTGCTTCTGCAAAGTATTGACTCATGGGTGTGAATACTTATTTCAATGAGATATTTCTGCATTTAATTTTCAAAACATTTGCAAAAATGTTTAAAACATGTTTTCACTTTGTCATTATGGGGTATTGTGTGTAGATGAGATGAGATAAAAAATGTTTTAATCAATTTTGAATTCAGGCTGTAACCAAAAAAAATAGGTATAAGTCAAGGGSTATGAATACTTTCTGAAGGCACTGTTTTTTTCTCTCTTACGTTCTTTGGGAGATCCCTGCACATTAAATACAATTAAAACATTTACTGGAAAAACAGTGCAGATGCAAAGATCACAGTTCTTTCCTGTGAAAAATCGCAGCGTAATTCCGTTAKCATGGAATTACCCTTAAACTACAGAGATGTGTTTTAGGTTGCTTCACTTAGGCTATTGGGATGTGCTTGTTGAGCAAAATTCTTCCCGATCTTTCGCTCACTCTGCTTTTCCGAATGTAAAATAATTTGTCCTGGCCAGGTGATACAGCCAATTCAATCCAACACCAGAGGAGGCTGGTGGGAGTAGCTATAGGAGGACAGGCTCATTGTATTGGCTGGAATGGTATAAATGGAATAGAATCAAACATGTGATTTCCATGTTTGATACCGTTCCATTTATTCCATTCCAGCCATTACAATAAGCCCGTCCTCCTATAGCTCCTCCCACCAGCCTCCTGTCTAACATCTATTTTGAGTGTGATCTCTTCTGCACCCCTCCCTCCATACCCCGCTCAGCACTACTGAACAGTACAACTGGACAGGCTCTCTAAGGCTGCGTTTACACAGGCAACCCAATTCTGGGGGTTTTCCATTAATTNGAGGGAGAATATCCTCTCTAATACACAGTAACTCAAGTAGTTCCATAGGACTCTGTGACGGGTCTGGGAGTGCTTTGTGCATTACTTGTGCATTACTAGCATGTATGCATGCTACGCTGTGAGTGTGTGCGGTGTGTGTTTGTTCTAAAGTTTATATGCTATGTGCTGCATAGGTTGCAATAGAATGACATCTGAAAAATACTTCAGAAAGAATGAATGCATCATTGACGGATCCACTTTGATAAAAGCCATAGGATGAAATGGTAATTGACACGAGGATCAACAGAAAATCAACTATTGCTCAAGTGTAACTTCACTTGCATATCATGATTTTTTTGAAGACATTTCTATGTGTATTTCTGATATCAAATCCTTAGTCTCCTTTGTGTGTAATCTTCACAGATCCTCTGCTGTGTGTGTGTGTGTGTGTGTGTGTGTGTGTGTGTGTTGACCAGTGAGCCAATATCCAAATCCTTGTGTGTGTTCCCTAATATAAATAGCAACGCATGTATAATGGCAAGATGGACACAGATACAGTATTAACATTCTTGCTCGGTGCACATGTGTCAAAGCCTGCACCAATCCCTATTATGTAAAACACTTTATCTGGCCTTCCATGCACGTCTTCATGAACACCTCCCATCTTCCCTTCCCAACCATTACCTATTGAAACAGCCCCCCCCAGAGGTCCTAAACCCTGTTCCCCGCTGGTCCTCCTCCAGGCAGGGTGGGGCTCAGTCTGAGGGACAGTGGTGGCTGTTGATCCAGAGCAGGTCGTCCAGCACACCCCAGTGCAGGTAGAGGATGGAGCCCACCACCAGCACGTGCATGATCTGGTGGCTGTTGCACCAGTAGTCAAAGAGGCCCGGGCGGAAGCGCTCTGGGATYCGRGAGATGTTGATGATCCCGCCCAGTACAGCCAGCGCGTCCATGGTGAGGAAGTGTTGCAGCGAGGTGGGGCTGCCGCCGCCCACYCCCACCCAGCGCAGCAGGAAGAAGGAGAAGCGGAACAGGGCCTGCCAGGCAAAGGAGCGCAGACGCCGCACGCTACTCCGCGCCGTGATGGCCGAGTAGATAGCGTAGCTGGACAGCAGGATGTAGACGAGCAGAGCCACTGTGCGGGTGAAGGGGTAGCACAGCAGGGTGCTGTAGACGATGGGCAGCGCTCCTGAGGCAAACACAACACACAAGGTCAGAGGCTGTTAGTCATTAAACTACACCACAACAAATATTCACATCCCAGAGAATCATGCACACAGGGTGGCTACTTTGAAGAATCTCAAATATAAAATATATTTTCATTTGTTTCACACTTTTTTGGTTACTACATGATTCCATATGTGTTATTTCATAGTTTTGATGTCTTCACTATTATTCTACAATGTAGAAAATAGTAAAAAGAAAAGCCCTGGAATGAGTAGGTGTGCCCTAACTTTTGACTGGTAGTGTATATATAGATGACTTCCCTGTCAAAATACATTTGTTATAATAATACTTTATTTGGCACTTAATAGGTACTTACTATAGTCATTTTTTATGAGATGGGGAAATGTTTTTATTTTTATTAGGTTATGCATGTGCTCTTTATGACAAAGTGTGAAATCAAACTTTTCCCCCCCTACCAAGTTACACATCTTGAAAGGCATCAAATTGCTGGAACGACCCATCGCTTATTGGATACTCAAGATGATTTGCATATATGTAAATTAAAAAGGATTTGCGCAAAAAGATTGTGCCAGAGTGTACACAGAAAACAAAAGGCCGGAAGAGAAAGGAGAGAAGGAGATAAAAAGGGAGAGAATGAAAGAAAGAATGAGAGAGTAGAGAGCTTTTAGTTGCTACCCAGAAGCCCCTCTACTTACCCAGCGTGTTGATCATGCAGATGCCGCACATGTCGAGGGTGAGAAGGGTGTGGTAGACAGGCTCTCCTCCCTCGTGGTTCATGAAGAGGTGGTAGAGCACAGAGCCCAGCTGGGGGGACAGGCAGGCCAGGAAGTGGACCACACCCAGCCATGTCACACTGATCTGGGACCAGGGGAAGTTGAGSGGGATGAGGAACAGGAAGCAGAGCAGAGGGATACCTGTCAGGYAGGGGTGAAGSGGATAAACAGGGTTCGGTCAAWTAGGCCTAAATCTTGCTGACAACTAGCACCAGATTTACCAATACAAAACGCTTGCAGTTTGCACTACTGTACTGGATAGTTTATTTTCACCTGTTATTCTATTCCAATGAAATGACAAATGTCAAATGTGTTATGAATTTCCAATCACATTAGCAATACGGCATAGCGCTACTGCATACACCTTTTTTCACCTTCCACAAGCTCTTGTTTAGCTTCAGCAACAATTACTGCTGCACTACAGGGCAATTCCACGGTAACAGAATTACACAGAGACTGTATGGCAAGCAAAAAACAACTATGTACAATGACTACTTTGAACAACTTACACACCAGGGTTCTCCCCAGGAATTTTTAACAAGGAGGTGCTGCAGAGTACAGCCAAGATTTATGAACACCTGTAACTGCAATTTCCTGCAATCTAGAGCAAACAATGGCCTTATGATAACAAAGTAAGTAATAAAAATTGATTTTTTAAATGGTTCGGTCCTACAGACAGTGAGTCATGGGGCAGGCAAACAGGCATCCAGTTACTGTTTGATTGATCGCTAGGATGACATAAGCGACTTTGAGCGGGGTACGACTGTCCAGTATCTCAGAAATGGCCGGCCTTCTGGGATTTTCACGCATGACAGTGTCTAGGGTTTACTGAGAACGGTGCGACAAACAAAAAGCATTCAGCCAGCGTAGCCCTGTGGGCGAAAACAGCTTGTTGATGAGAGAGGTCAAAAGGAGAATGGCAAGAATCGTGCAAGCGAACAGGCAGGCCAACAAACAGGCAAATAACGGCGCAGTACAACGGCATCTCGGAACGCACAACTCGTCGGTCCTTGTCACGGATGGGCTAATGCAGCAGACGACCACACCGGGTTCCACTCCTATCAGCTAAAAACAAGAAGAGGAGGTTCCAATGGGAACGTGATCACCAACACTGGACAACTGAGGAATGGAAAAACTTTTCCTGGTCCGACTAATCACGYTTGCTGTTATGTCATGCTGATGGCAGAGTCAGGATTTGGCCTAAGCTGCATGAGTCCATGGCTCCATCCTGCCTGCTGTCAACAGTACAGGCTGGTGGCGGTGGTGTAATGGTGTGGGGAATGTTTTCCTGGCACACGTTAAGTTCCTTGTTACCAATTGAGCCATGTTTGAACACCAACCACACCTTGTAGAATCCATGCCCTGAAGAATTCAGGCTGTTCTGGAAGCAAGAGGGGGTCTGACCCGGTACTAGATGGGTGTACCTAATAAACTGGCCACTGAGTGTAAGTGCCTTCAGAAAGTATTCATACCCCTTCACTTATTCCACATATTGTTGTTACAGACAGAATTCTAATTTTATTAAATAGATGCATTTTCTCACCCATCTGCACACAATACCCTATAACGACAAAGTGAAAACCTATTTTTTTTCAAGATTTTTGCAAATTTATTGAAAATGAAATACAGAAATATCTAATTTACATAAGTATTCACACTCTTTTGCTTTGACACTCCAAATTGAGTTCAGGTTCATCCAATTTCCTTTGATCATCCTTGAGATGTCACTACAACTTGATTGGAGTCCACCTGTTGCCAATTCTATTTTTTGGACATGATTTAGAAAGAAACACACCTGTCTATATATGTCAGAGCTGAAACTATCCCATGAAGTCCAAGGAACTAGTACATGTCCAAGATTGTGATGAGGCATATATCTGGGGAAGGTATACAACAACTTGTAGAGTGTTCAAAGTTTCCATGAGCACAGTGGTCTCCATCATTTGGAAATAAAAAAAATATGGAACTACCCAGACTCTGCATAGAGTTGGCCTTCTGACCAAACGGAACAACCGGGCAAGAAGGACCTTGGTCAGAGAGGTGACCAAGAACCCAATGAACACTGACAGAACTACAGAGTTCCTTGGCTGAGATGGGAAAACCTGCCAGAAGGACAACAGTCTCTACAGCACTTTAAGGGAAAGTGTCCAGACAGATGCCACTTCTGAGAAAAAGCCARGACAGCATGCCTGGAGTTTGCAAAAATGCATGTGAAAGACTGATAGCAWAAGGCAAAATATTCTGTGMTCTGATGAGACAAATTTGACTATTTGGCCTGAATGCAAAGCGCTATGTCTGGAGAAAASCAGGCACAGAACATCAACCGTCTAACATCATCCCTACTGTGCAGCATGGTGCTATGGACATGCTTTTCAGCTGCAGGGATTGGGAGACTGATAGAGGGAACAATGAATGGAGCCAAATACAGGCAAATCCTTGATGAGAACCTGCTTCAGAGTGCAAACGACCTTAGACTGGGGAGAAGATTTACGTTCCAACAGGACAATGACCTCAAACATACAGCCAAAGCAACGCTGGAATGCTTTAATCCTATTGAAAATCTGTGGAAAGACTAAGATTGCTGTTCACCACCACTCCCCATCTAACTTAACAGAACTTGAGAAAAAAAACTAATTCAGATGTGCAAAGCTGATACAGACATACCCAAGATGACTCAAAACTGTAATCACCGCCAAAGGTGCTTCTGCAAAGTATTGACTCATGGGTGTGAATACTTATTTCAATGAGATATTTCTGCATTTAATTTTCAAAACATTTGCAAAAATGTTTAAAACATGTTTTCACTTTGTCATTATGGGGTATTGTGTGTAGATGAGATGAGATAAAAAATGTTTTAATCAATTTTGAATTCAGGCTGTAACCAAAAAAAATAGGTATAAGTCAAGGGSTATGAATACTTTCTGAAGGCACTGTTTTTTTCTCTCTTACGTTCTTTGGGAGATCCCTGCACATTAAATACAATTAAAACATTTACTGGAAAAACAGTGCAGATGCAAAGATCACAGTTCTTTCCTGTGAAAAATCGCAGCGTAATTCCGTTAKCATGGAATTACCCTTAAACTACAGAGATGTGTTTTAGGTTGCTTCACTTAGGCTATTGGGATGTGCTTGTTGAGCAAAATTCTTCCCGATCTTTCGCTCACTCTGCTTTTCCGAATGTAAAATAATTTGTCCTGGCCAGGTGATACAGCCAATTCAATCCAACACCAGAGGAGGCTGGTGGGAGTAGCTATAGGAGGACAGGCTCATTGTATTGGCTGGAATGGTATAAATGGAATAGAATCAAACATGTGATTTCCATGTTTGATACCGTTCCATTTATTCCATTCCAGCCATTACAATAAGCCCGTCCTCCTATAGCTCCTCCCACCAGCCTCCTGTCTAACATCTATTTTGAGTGTGATCTCTTCTGCACCCCTCCCTCCATACCCCGCTCAGCACTACTGAACAGTACAACTGGACAGGCTCTCTAAGGCTGCGTTTACACAGGCAACCCAATTCTGGGGGTTTTCCATTAATTAGTCTTTTGACCAATCACATCAGATATTTTTCAGCGCTGATCTGATTGGCCAAAAAAACAATTAGTGTAAAAAATATAATTGGATTGCTTGTGTAAACACAGCCTAAGCGGTCCAAAGTATGATTGCTACTCTTTAGACAGGAGTTGCGTGTTTCTATCCAAAAGTATTCCAGCTGTTGAACCTATTGTGCAAATGTAGCATGTGGACTCCATTTGTGATCTTATTTGGTTTTCAGGTGCCATATATTACTAAAAATGGGACCTGTGTGACTTCACCAACTTGAAATATATAAATATATACCATTTAGCAGACGCTTTTACCCAATGAGACCCAATGAGTCATACATCCGTATTTATGTAGCCTATTTTCTGAATGCTATTATGCTGCAAGAATATTGCAATAACCTTTTTCTCTGAATGACAAACCTTTTCCTCTGAATGACAAACCTTTTTCTCTGAATGACAAACCTTTTCCTCTCAATGACAAACCTTTTCCTCTGAATGACAAACCTTTTCCTCTGAATGACAAACCTTTTCCTCTGAATGACAAACCTTTTTCACTGAATGACAAACCTTTTTCTCTGAACATCCTTTTTCTTTTAATTACTTTCTCTGAATGACAAATTGCATAGTAAGGGAGAGGCTAAGCTGCCTGCCAATCAATCAATCATTCCTGGTCTTAATAAAGGATTCCTCTTCCTTTCAGGAATAAATTCCCCCCTGCCCTGGTGATCACTAATCCTGTCTGTTRWAKTGACTGTTGYCAGGGTGTGCTGTAAGTAAAATGGAAGGAGTTGGCTGACACTAAAACTCAACACTCCATTGGTACACAAGCATCCTTTATACCGTAGCAAGTTGACTTCACTTGAGGTCATCAAGAATCCTATGCTAYAGACCKTGGTTTCATATGCAATCTTGGTCACTTCAATCTGAAAATGAAGAGGATTTTTAGAGACACAGACAGCCTTCTCCTTCTCTGCCCAACACATATACTGAAATTATAAGAGTATGTGGGCAAATTCATTGTGAATATCCAAAACTTGTTACCATACTTTCTGACATAATTACCACGTTATTACCAGTTTATTCTGTGCTGTAACATACTACCAAGTGCAACCAAAACTTTACATAAAGCTTATTATATTAGTCATCAGCTGGTGATGAGATTTGTCTTTGGTTTTGCCTATGGCAACTTACTGTGATTCAACTAACTACAATAGCAAGCTGCTTGCTAACCCTTTCCATGGCTGCTGTCACTGGTCACAGTACAGAGCGACTTCAGTGCCAACAGAAACTGTATTTTGAATTCAATTTTTTAAAATTTGTAATACACAAATTGAATCATTGAATAAATAAATTGAACTTGTATTTCATGATTGAAAACTGAATTTAATTAATAGTTTTAAAGTTTAATTTCAATTTAATTAAATACATTTTCAAATTCAGTTCTCTAAATTCAGATTCAAAACCAGAGGCAACATCCTGGTACTTTGTCAGCAAGGAATGGTAGAAGTTAACAGATTGAATCAAACGTTCTACAGGTTGAACAGGGTTCCGGCGGTTTCTGAAGCCAATGTGGCATGTTTKATTTATTTTCTTCAGATTAATTTGGCTCTAATATGTGTACCATTTTGGCTATAAGCTATTATGACCCCATTCCTGAATGGGACTCTCTAAGACTCTCTTGAATATTGTTGTTCCTTCTGTTCCCCTCRATGATGCACACAGGACACACAGGACACGCAGGACACGTAATAGTGTGACAAAAATAAATGCATTTTGGCCCCCATAAGAATATAGTTGAATTGCCCTGTCATAGCCCTTCTGAGGATAGCTTTTCCACTCCCTATTTAATCTTGCTCTTGTGACTGACTGGGTTCAAACCGGGTCTCCAGCATGTCATAAGACTGTGTTAGCCCACTTAGCTAAATCCCATATGGATGAGTTCAGGAAGCTAACACGTCTTCAAGTCTCCAGCAAGGGCTCCTGAGTGGCGCATGGGCCTAAGGCACTGCATCGCGTGCAAGAGGCAGCACTACAATCCCTGGTTCAAATCCAGGCTGAATCACATCTGGCCGTGATTTGGAGTCCCATAGGGCGGTGCACAATTGGCTCAGTATTGTAAAAAATTGAATTTGCTCTTAACTGACTTGCCTAGTTAAATAAAGGTTCAATAAAAAATAAAGGTTACTCATTAAAAGAGTGTGGATCTCGGTTACATTTCACCCACCTTTGACCTCATACTCACGGCACCAATATAACTGACTGGGTTCGAACTCAGGCCTACTATAGAARAACACTTTCTGTGGCAAACAAAAGCATAAGAATCTGTTTACCACATTTAATGAGAGCACAACAGCGGTGGTTTGGTGATCCATGCCTGTGATGAACAACCTTGCCTGAGACCGGAAGACATGATTAGGTTCTAACCCAGGTCTCCTGTGTGCCAGACAATGCAACTTTTCAGGTCTCAGAGTACTCATCATGAACCACCTGTTACACTTCACCCCCCCTTTGACCTCCTCCTCGAAGAGACCCATCCAAGTCACAGGACCAATGCCTAGGCTTTAGCTCAGCAGGTTAACAAAGTCTTCACCCAGTCAGTCACATTATAATGAGTACCCTTGCCGGAGACTTGAAACTAATATGTCTAACATGTCAAACTAACACGTCTTCAGATCTCAGGCAAGGTTCTCATCACATAAGCATAGTCACAGAAACCACATCCATGTTCCAAGTTTTAGCTTTCAGCAAAGGGGTCATAATAGCTTATAGCCCAAAGAGTTCAAATGCTAGAGCCAAATTCATTGGAAGAAGATAAATTCAACATGACACATTGGCTTTAGAAAACACCTGAAACCTGTTTAACACAGAGCGCATGGTTCTCCCCAATGTAAGTGGGGTGCTGRGCCACCTTGTAGACTGGCTGCACCACTATGTAAAAAACATATTTTTTTGTTAGCATTTAATAGAGTATTTTTTGCTTTAYATTGGAGGAAATGGCACTTACACGTGTTAAAAATGTAAAAATCTCTGAGTCCAAAGGGGGTCACTGCCCTGCTCTAGGCCTCCCCTCAACCGTACTCTGCAGCACCACCTTGTTAAAATATCCTGGAGAGAACCCTGGAGCGTGTGATTCTATCTGTTATTTTCTACCATTCCTTGCTAGCAAAGTACCAGGATGATGTCACTAGTTTTGAATCTGAATTTAAAGAACTGAATTTGAAAAGTGAATCTGAATGCATCTGAGAAGTTTAATATATGAAACTTTGCTAAACTTGAAATTATATTTTGTAAACTTAATACACAGACAACGAAAGCAATATATACCATATTTAAATTGAATATATACATATTGTATTTGCATATTTAATGCAATTGAAATTGAATTTTAAAATGGAATGCAATATTCATTAAATTCAGTTTCAAATCATGAAATACAAGTGCAATTCATGAATTCAATAACTTCAATAATAATATCTTAATACAAAAATATTGAATTCAAATCGTTTCTGTTGGCACTGAAATCGCTCCATAGCAAAGCCTTCACCCAGGCAAGATTTGCACTGCTCTGTTGCTAGCTAGCTAGCAAACCCACTCATTTATTTCTAGAGAAATTTAGCTAGCCAGCCAGCAAGTTATCTTCATCTKAAAATATTTAAACTCACCATGTGTGTATATGTTTCCCAGTTCGTTGTGCATGTAAAAAAGGCTTCTTATACAGTCTTGGACAGAAGATATTGGTCGGTATCCAGTCAGGACGTATTTGTTGAATTGAAGATGAGGAGGTGAATTCGCCCAGTCTAATAGTCTTGGTCCATTTAAAAATGCCATAGCAACCAAAATAGTTAAAACAACGCCGCCAAAAAAGTAAAATAATGACTGTACACCTATATACACATATAATAGAATTATTGCGAATAAAAATTTATTAGACACCATTGATAAAAATCTGGGGGGGTTAGCTAGCTATAATGTGCTGCTAGCTACATAGCTAGCTAGCTCCCATAGCTACAGTACTGTAGCGAGCTAGCGACAGAAAATGTGTTCTTTCTTTTCAGCACCACTACCCGGTGACAGCGTTTTTATCCCGCTGTTTGCTTTTAAAAACCGATACTTGTGTCAACCACAGGGGTTGACAAGGACGAGGCCAACCACATACATGGTGTAAGCCCGTGGTATACATTACATATTACATTTAATTGCCGACATAACACCCAACATCTGTCGTAAGTTAGCTAACACAATATCATTCATGGTAGCTGCTAGCTAGTTACTCAATGTGTCGCTAGCTAGCGTACAACATTCCACGGCACATAGCATTAGCCATAGTTAGTTCATCTGCACTGGTTCACAAGTCCAGTGGCTTTAGCTTAGCTACTTCCATCCGTCACCTTGATACCACTGACTACAGAGGAATGGGTTTAGCGGTCAGATTTCCAATACAGGACTAACGTTAGCAGGTCATAACGTAAAAGCAGCTAAATGCTCGCGCACAATCATCTCTATTGTATTTACAAAAATATCCATATTCTGGTTACAGCAAAGGTTAGCTAGTTTGTCACCGACCAACAACTACAGATGTAGTGCGATGGAACGCGTTAGCGTGCTACTGCTGTGATTTGGACCGGGAGATTTCAAACAAATATGGATAAGGAAGTTGTCAATCCGACACCAAAAAATACAGATTTTCGTGTCCAAATCTTCTCTCGTATTGGTAKCCCCATTTCCCATAAAGATTCCGTCCAAACTCTTGTTAAATGTGACTCGTTTGTTCACCGGCGTCGAGTCCCTCGCATCGGATGATTGATGCCCTGTACCGGACAGTGACGCTATAATCCAATGTGGGTATAGAGCGGTACTGAAGATAATTATTGCGGGGGACTGACACTGGGGTTTTATGAGAAAACAGCACAGGGGAGACAGAGATAAATACCTCACCAGTCACTGGCTGGTATTATTTTGGAATAATGTTTAATAATGGTTGCACCAATAATTAGGCTATCCTCTCTAGAATTTAGGAAACATGAAGAAGAAACAGTTACTTGTACATTCATCTTACATCTTCTCCTATGTATTTTTCTAATTACTMTCACGTAGTTAACAAATGTAGGCCTACAACAGCAAAGTTTATTTTAAAATACACAAAAATGCARATTGGATAAGAAGGTGAAAGGTTGACTGTAGTAACAGCCAGGGTGGCGGGAGCCATGTCAATCAACCAGCCCTCGCAGCTTGCGCACTATGTTCACCCCTCATTAGCCAATAGGAAAGCCTATAACATGAACACGCCATTACTAAACCAACTGGAGCGCAGAATTGTGTTCATGGGTGTGTTCATGTAATATATTATTATATGGGTGCGTTTCTATCTGATATGATTCTGTAGTTGTGAGAGAGGGCAAAGCATAGAGAAAATATGTTGTCCCTATATTGTTGGAGGTCATGATTAATAATTCTTAATTGAACTGTATGATTGTGATTCAATAAAAAAACAATTGTTCATCAAAAAGTAATAACTTAGTTACTAGGACCATATGAATGTTTCTCTAAATATGAATCTAAAATATTGTTTCCACTCTCTCTCTCTCTTTCTCCTCTCTCTCTCAATTTCAATTCAAGGGTATTTATTGGCATGGGAAACATATGTTTACATTGCCAAAGTAAGTGAAATGGATAAGACAAAAGTGGAATAAAACAATAAAAAGTGAACAGTAAATATTACACTCACAAGATGCCAAAAGGGAAAGAAATTTCAAATGTAACGATGCAAATAGCTAAGTAAGAGCAAGGGGAAAATAAATAAATGTGGGTTGTATTTACAATAGTGTTTGTTCTTCACTGGATGCCCTTTCTTGTGGCAACAGGTCACACATCTTGCTGCTGTGAACACTGTGGTATTTCACCAATAAGATATGGGAGTTTATCAAAATTGGATTTGTTTTAAAAATTTTGTGGGTCTGTGTAATCTGAGGGAAATATGTGTCTCTAATATGGTCATACATTTGGGGAGAGGTTAGGAAGTGCAGCTTAGTTTCATCTCATTTTGTGGGAAGTGTGCACATAGCCTGTCTTTTCTTGAGAGCCAGGTCTGCCTACGGCAACCTTTCTCAATAGGAAGGCTATGCTCACTGAGTCTGTACATAGTCAAGCTTTCCTTAATTTGGGTCAGTCACAGTGGTCCAGTTATCCTGCCACTGTGTACTCTCTGTTTAGGGCACATAGCATTCTAGTTTCTCGTTTTTTGTTAATTCTTTCCAATGTGTCAAGTAATTATCTTTTTGTTTCTTTCCATGATTTGGTTGGGTCTAATTGTGTTTGCTGTCCTGGGGCTCTGTGGGGTCTCTTTGTGTTGTTGAACGAGAGACCCAGAACCAGCTTGCTTAAGGGACAGTTTTCCAGGTTCATTTCTCTGTAGGTGATGGCTTTTTATAGAAGGTTTGGAATCGCTTCTTTTAGAGGTGGTGTAGAATTTAAATTCTTTCTGGATTTTGATAATTAGTGGTATTGGCCTAATTCTGCTCTGGCATGCATTATTTGGTGTTTTACAGTTGTACACGGAGGATGTTTTTGCCACTCTCTCTCTTTCTTTTTTCCTCCTCCCGCTCTTTTCACTCCCTCTCTCTAGATGAGTATCATTTCATATCTAAACTTGAATAATATTATGAGTCTCCAGCCGGCCATCTCAAACAATTTCCAATAGTTGTCGCCTAGCGAGGTGACCCTATGGGTGTAACATGCCATAAATGTCAGTCTCTTTATATGAGAGACTTGATGCCATTGTATCTATTTTGATAGTTCTGATTGACACATCAAAATTAAGCTTGGAGCTAAGGCAGTGGAATCTCCCTCAAACATGGTTTAACTTCCTACTATATTTGGAAATGAGCAGCCTACATGGTAGGCTCAACTGAGAGTGGGCTGGTTAACATTATTTCTTCAAATTTTGTCTGATATGGGAACACTTTTTGAATTCAACTGAACAAAAATATAAATGCAACATGCAACAATTTCAAAGATTTTACTGAGTTACCGTTCATATAACGAAATCAGTTAATTGAAATAAATTGATTAGGCCCTAATCTATGGATTTCACATAGGAATACAGCTATGCATCTGTTGGTCACAGGTATCTTTTAAAAAAAGATAGGGGCGTGGATCAGAAAACCAGTCAGTATCTGGTTTGACCAACATTTGCCTCATGCAGGGCAACACWTCTCCTTTGCATAAAGTTCATCAGGCTGTTGATTATGACCTGTGGAATGTTGTCCCACTCCTCTTCAATGGCTGTGCGAAGTTGCTGAATATTGGCGGGAGCTGGAACACGCTGTCATTCACGTCGATCTAGAACATTCCAAACATGCTCAATTGGTGACATGTCTGGTGAGTATACAGGCCATTGAAGAACAAGGACATTTTCACCTTCCAGGAATTGTGTGCACATTCTTGCGACATGGGGCCGTGCATTATCATGCTGAAACATGAGACGATGGCGGCGAATGAATGGCACGACAATGTGCCTCAGGATCTTGTCACAGTATCTCTGTGCATTCAAACTTCCATCGATAAAATGCAATTGTGTTCGTCGTCTGTAGCTTATGCCTGACCATACCATAACCCCAGCGCCACTATGGGGCACTCAGTTCACAACGTTCACATCAGAAACCGCTCGCACTACATTGTAGAATAATAGTGAAGACACCAGAACTATGAAATAATACACATGGAATCATATAGTAACCAAAAAAGTGTAAAACAAATCAAAATMATTTTAGATTTTAGATTCTTCTTTGCCTTGATGACAGCTTTGCACACTTTTGGCATTCTCTCAACCAACTTCACCTGGAATGCTTTTCCAACAGTCTTGAAGGAGTTCCCACATATGCTGAGCACTTGTCGGCTGTTTTTCCTTCACTCTGGAGTCCAACTCATCCCAAATCATCTCAAGTGGGTTCAGGTTGGGTGATTGTGGAGGCCAGGTCATCTGATGCAGCACTCCATCACTCTCCTTCTTGGTCAAATAGCCCTTACACAGCCTGGAGGTGTGTTGGGTCATTGTCCTGTTGAAAAACAAATGATAGTCCCACTAAGCGCAAACCAGATGGGATGGCGTATCACTGCAGAATGCTGTGGTAGCCATGCTGGTTAAGTGTGCCTTGAATTCAAAATAAATCACTGACAGTGTCACCAGCAAAGAACCCCCACCATTACACCTCCTCCTCCATGCTTCACGGTGGGAACCATACATTCATCTACTCTGCGTCTCACAAAGACACAGCAGTTGGAACCAAAAATCTCAAATTTGGACTCAGACTAAAGGACAGATTTCCACTGGTCTAATGTCCATTACCTGTGTTTCTTGGTCCAAGCAAGTCTCTTCTTATTATTGGTGTCCTTTAGCAGTGGTTTCTTTGCAGCAATTCAACCATGAAGGCCTGATTCAAGCAGTCTCATGTGAATTATTTGGGCTGCAATTCTGAGGCTGGTAACTCTAATTAACTTATCCTCTATAGCAGAGGTAACTTTGGGTCTTCCTTTCCTGTGTTGGTCCTCATAAGAGCCAGTTTCATCATAGAGCTCGATGGTTTTGCGACTGCCCTTCAAGAAACGTTCAAAATTCTTGATGTTTTCCGGATTGACTGACCTTCATGTCTTAAAGTAATGATGGACTGTCGTTTCTCTTTGCTTATTAGAGCTGTTCTTGCCATACTATGGATTTGGTCTTTTACCAAATAAGGCTATCTTCTGTATACCACCCCTACCTTGTCACAACATAACTGATTGGCTCAAACGCCTTAAGAAGGAAAGAAATTCCACAAATTAACTTTTAACAAGGCACACCTGTTAAATAACTGAAATGCATTCCAGGTGACTACCTCATGAAGCTGGTTGAGAGAATACCAAGAGTGTGCAAAGCTGTCATCAAGGCAAAGGGTGGCTGGCTACTTTGAAGAATCTCAAATATAAAATATATTTTGATTAACATTTGTTTGGTTACTACATGATTCCATAAATGTTATTTCACAGTTTTGATGTCTTCACTATTATTCTACAATGTAGAACATAGTAAAAATAAAGACAAACCCTTCAAGGAGTTGGTGTGTCCAAACTTTTGACTGGTACTGTATACTTCAAGGGTGCTTTCTTTCTTTCTTTTTCAGACCTGAGCCTAGGACCATGCCTCAGGACTACCTGGCCTGATGACTCCTTTCTGTCCCCAGTCCACCTGGTCGTGCTGCTGCTCCAGTTTCAACTGTTCTGCCTGCGGCTATGGAACCCTGACCTGTTCACTGGACTTGCTACTTTGTCCCAGACCTGCTGTTTRCAACTCTCTAGACAGCAGGAGCGGTAGAGATACTCTGAATGATCAGCTATGAAAAGTGAACTGACATTTACTCCTGCGGTGCTGACCTGTTGCACTCTCTACAACCACTGTGATTATTATTATTTGACCTTGCTGGTCATCTATGAACATTTGAACATCTTGGCCATGTTCTGTTATAATCTCCACCCGGCACAGCCAGAAGGGACTGGCCACCCCTCATAGCCTGGTTCCTCTCTAGGTTTTTTTCTAGGTTCCGGCCTTTCTAGGGAGTTTTTCCTAGCCACCGTGCTTCTACACCTGCATTGCTTGCTGTTTGGGGTTTTAGGCTGGGTTTCTGTACAGCACTTTGTGACTGATGTAAGAAGGGCTTTATAAATACATTTGATTGATTGATTGATTGCTGTCATGTTTTCTGTCTTGTTGTGTGTTATGTGTTTGTTGTTATTAGTGTAATGGTGTAATGTCATATTGAACATTTTAAAAACTTTATTGACAAAATAAAAACCCTTCTTCCTTCAGTTATCTATGGCCAGTGTCACGTTCTGACCTTTATTTCCTTTGTTTTTGTCTTTATTTAGTATGGTCAGGGCGTGAGTTGGGGTGGGCAGTCTATGTTTGTTTATCTATGTTTTTCTATTTCTGTGTTTGGCCTGATATGGTTCTCAATCAGAGGCAGGTGTTAGTCATTGTCTCTGATTGGGAACCATATTTAGGTAGCCTGTTTTGTGTTGGATTTTGTGGGTGGTTGTTTTCAGTTTTGTGTGTCTGCATCAGATAGAACTGTTTCGGTTGTCACATTTGTTGTTTTTGTATTTGAGTGTTCAGCTTTATTAAATTAAGATGAACAATTACCACGCTGCACCTTGGTCCTCTTCTTCTCCTCCAGACGACAACCGTTACAACCAGCTCATATTGCTCTGCCTCTTTTACAGTAACAAACTGATAATATTTGGGTCATTTCAGAACATACATGTAGCTTGTTATATTGAATTAGCAGTTCTATAATTGAGAAGTTAAATTCCTTCTTATATCACATTACCCAGGGTTTCCTAGACCTAGTAGGCTATCATTATCTTCTCAACAGTTTCATTTTATCAACCCACACCACCACTTCAGAGAAATGACAAAGTAAATGGTCTGTCAGATGAAGACATTTAACTGAAAGACCACTGTCGTATATTTTTCCACTGAGCAGCACACCAGACCACCACCCCAACCCCTCTTCCGCTCAATTCTCGCTCTCTGAAACCACAGAATGTTCTGTTCTGCGGCAGACACTCTTTTGCATCGTCTATACTAAGACCAACATCCCCCCAACCTTCCATTTGCTAGTCCCGTTTGAGTACGAACACACCTTTTCCAAGGAACTTAAAAGAACTTTAATACGGTACATTATTTAATACGGTACACATCCATCACATGGTGGACAGACTGGTCAAAGGTGAGTTTTAATGCTGTATATTTAGTTTTGCTTTGCACCATTTTTATAGAAAGGAAACATACACAAATAGTTATGTGAATATGGACATAAATATTATTTTTGAGTACACATATTCTAATAATTGGATTTGACTTTGATAGTAGGCTGCGGTAACACATTTACTACCACATTAGATAGCAAAAGAAAGAGAAATTGAACAAAATATGCACCAAAAAAACTGTACAGTCAATAAGAGAGTGGCCTTTGAAATGGATAAATAACAAGTGGGATGAAATAGAACAAGATTGAGTTTATGCAAGTGTTATGCTTATACCATATTATGTATTTCATAGTTGAGGGTCATGATTAATTTCCATTGAGGATTCAATTCAGGGAATGAATATGATGACATGGAAGTAGAATTCAAGAATAACTATTATGRACATTGGGAATATTTATGTAGAAGTTCCATGTACACCAGCACCAAGTTTTCATACTTTTGTGTAAAATATGGTAAACATTGTTAGCTTATAATCTAGCCTGTAGGTTACGTTTGAATGCTGATTTGCAATAAGTTATGTATGTTATATCTTGGTTATCAATAATTGTTTACTTCATTACAATAATTATCCTCTAATTCACAAATAACTTTTATTTTTTTCAGCATGAAACAGTGACTTGTAGCTGCCGTCCCAAACATCTTCTCACCTCATCCAGGATGTCCTTATTGATAGTGTGCCTCTGGGCAGGGCTTATGTTGTCCCTTCCTCGTCCCAGTTGCCAATCATGCACCATCGGCTCAGCCAATGAGTGCAAAGAGGCAGAATTTGCCCCTGGAACCAACCTAGCAGGGGAAGGCTTTGACATCACCAAAATGAAACGCAAAGGAGCCTTTGTCATTGACATGAACGTGTGGAAACGCAAAGACAAGACATGCACCCTCTGTAAGAATCCCTATCTGGAAGGGAAAAAACAGAGGCTTCCTTTGGCAGTGGTGGATTGGAGACCAAACCACCAGTGTAGTATGAAAGTGTCCAGTAAACTTCATCGCTCCAGTGAGTCTCTCGTCAGCTCCAGTTGCTCTTCTGTGGAGAATAACTGGCAGGTCAATCTAGAGTTAGAGAAGGGATCAAAAAGTGGGAAGATTATGCTCGCTGGAACCAACTCCAAATTGGCTGAGTA